>NW_028245371.1:0-107500 GCF_964263255.1 Lissotriton vulgaris
GTGTGCACCTCAATGGAGTTTATGTGTCTAAAACACCTTTTCTTCAGCTGGGCGGGAATCAAGTCTGCTTGCCTGGCCCGCTTCCAGTGCTCAGTTTTTGGAGTAAAAGTAATTCGAAACGAGGGCGGCGGTGTCTAAAGACTTCTGAACCTGGACACCAGAGTTCTTATTCAATATTGCTTTATTTCGATTTTGGTTGCAAATCATAAAAGCGTACAATACAGAACATACATATATTCATAAATAAATACAATCATTTAACCATTTATAATACATTTAAAAAGTTCGTTATTTACAAGTTAAAAAAATGTTATTTGATTGGCAACCTGCAAGTTGAATTTAAATATCTAAGCATTACTTATTAAGTCTTTGAAGTTCAGATTTCAATTTGTTGTGGTGAGTGATCGGAGGTCAAACGATGGCAAACAACACATTTAAGGAAGTTTGCCACTAAGAAAACCAATCGCTCACCCTGTAACATTTGCAAGAACAGCAATGCTGGACGATATTGTTTAAAACCAATACTCTTTAGAATGGGTATAAGCCATTTCTTCCTTCGGGTGTGATAAAATGTACAAAAAAAATAGGATATGGGAAGTGGATTGTGACGAATGGCCATCACAAGGACAAGGGGGGAGTACTTTTGCCCAATTGTTTCTGGTAGGGAATGTGACCAGTCTATAAAAGGAGTTCATTCTGAACCTTACCAACAGATATCGTTCATAACTCGTGGTGTTATAAGTGAGGTATGGTTGTATTAAAGGTTCAGTTTGTATAAGCAGGGCATGAGTAACAGAAGGTTTCATAATCTCACTTGTTAATCTCAAAGCCTCTAAATGTGCCAAACATTTCTTTTTTAGAACCTTTCTCGGTACCTCACGAATTAGGGAGGGATTAAAATAGTATTGGTCCCAACCCAGGTCATGAAAAAATCTCGCCACATATCGCAGCCACCTTGAATTATTTACATCATCCATTTTCAGGCAATCGGAGAGGACGAGCTGGGTAAAAATTGCCTTTTCTGAGGTCCAAATCCTATGCCACAATAACAGAGGTTCAATTCTTGCTAGGTCTGCGATGTATGAGAGACCTAGCTCAATGTGGCAGGCAAGAGTACCCGTACTGCCAGGTACTCCTAGTAGATATCTGAGAAAAGTATTTTCTACTCGTTGGATACTGTCGAGTACGACAAAACCCCAAAGACCCGCCCCATACAGAGCTACAGAAAGACACTTGGCTCTACAAATCTTTAACATTTCCAAGGGTGCTCTCTTCCCCAACTTTCTGGCGAAATTAGTTAGGGCTGCTGTGGTTCTTAGGAAAAGCAATTTGCGTGTGTCCACAGCGGCTCTCCATGAAAGTTTATGGTCAAATGTTATGCCTAAGTAACAGTATTTTTCAGTAGTCGCTATTTTTTCCTTGTTAAGGTAAATCCCCCTCATTTTTTTGTGGCTTGAACCCACCCTCATAACGAAGGTTTTGCTTATATTCTTATATATTCTCAGCTCCCTAGTTTGCAGAATAGCGTGATCCTGGGCACATCAGGCTAACATGTGCGTCTCACACTCTTGTGCAACCAAATGTAGATTTCTTAGGGCAAGTTTGGCTCCAGTAACTTGATAGTAGCATTTTCTGTGCCACATTTCAGGGGTGCACAGCGTTTCGCCTTGGAACGAGGTATGGGCGATGAAAAACAGCGTTTTCTATGCCATGCTGAATTTTCATTTAATTTGGGCGAATATCTTGCCTCAACTTGCCTTTGCATGTCAAGGCGCCTCATTCAGCTGCTCTTTTTAGTGCCTCGAAGCTGCAAGACCTTGGCTGTGAGCTTTCACCTGTTCCTTTTTTAATGACCAAGAAGAAAGTAATTTCTCTTATTGCTTTATGGCGACAGCACACAGGGCCAAGGCGGCCTCGCTTCACACAGATCTTGCCCTCCTGTACCTGTATTTTAGAATCCTAGTTACCAGAGGTTAGACAGAAGGGGCCCTTGGAGAGCAAAGTTCCTATTGGCCCGTGCTTTGACCAGCACAACTAAGTGCTGCACCCAGGCTAATGTGCTGCATTGCTAAATACATACAAGGTCCCAAAGGCGAGACTGATTGCATTGCAAATCCTCTCCAAACCAAAACACATTGGTAAAAGGCGTTGTCATTTACAATGCCAATAGCTCTAACTCTGACAAATACGAGACTGATGCATTGCAAATGATTCTATATTAAAAACGAAGCTTTGGCCTATACCATTTCCTGCTCAAAGGCAATATTTCTCTCTGTGTGTTCCCATACTTGGCGTGTCACACAGTTTGATATTTACTTTCCCTCCATATTAAAGAACAGTACATGTTTCAGCACCCAGGCTAATATGCGGCATCGCTAAATACATATAAGGTCCCAAAGGCGAGACCGATGCTTTGCAAATGCTCATTGCTTTATAGCGATAGCACACAATGCCAAGGCTGCCTCGCTTCACGGTAGTATCCACCATTTGGCGGTCTACTTCCCTGCCGAGAACGAACCTCTCGTTAAAGGAGCATTACTTCTGGGTGGAGCTGGGAAGTACCGCCCGGTTTATCACGAGCAACGTCCAGCAAAGTGCATCCTATATTAATGTCGGACGGGAATTAGTAAAGATTGCATAAATCGTGTCCGGTTTTGAATATTTCAGTCACAGAATTACATTTGCTATTTTTGCACTTTTCGGCACAGTGATTGGCCTAGAATCACATGCCATTAGTCCAGTGCTAAAGCAGGTATTAAGCAACAAACAGCAATATCTCAACTGGAGATCATTACCTCCTGAGGACCGATTTTTCATGCAGTTGGACCTACTCCATTGCGTAATTATACTTTTATGATACCAGCGTGGTCCTTGAGACTTCCAAACCGGCCATATATGTCCCCTTTTCACCCACCTTTTCCGTCAACAGCACAGTCTCAGTCACGGACCCCAGACACTGTGCTGTGTGCCCTACATGCTGGCTGCCATTACCAGGGTGCGTGATTCAATCCTTGTGCAGCTTAGGTAATTCCCATTGCCTTGACATCCGTCCTCCTTTCATCTCTCTTTGGCCTCTCAGTTACTGATGTATTTTTTCTTCTACTCTAAACAGCACTACCTCCAAACTAATGACCATTGTCCTGATGAAGGCCTGAAATCATTCAGGTTGAAACGCCGTTGACGAACCAGCCAAGAACTTTAGCGCTGTTGTGGTCAATTGATTGTCTTAAATTCTGAATACCAACACTGTATATCATTTTTTGTACGTTTCACCACATTTCTTCCTTTTAATCATTATCGCCGTTCATGCTGCTCTCTTCACCCCTGTGTCACTGCGCCGCTCACCATCATTGGCGCGCTCAGTGCTCACTGTGTGTGTTTTGGTCATTGTATATTAATTTGTACTGTAGTGCTGCTTAACTACCTACAAATAATAACTATTTTCACACTGCCATTCTCGTTGTGGTCTGCCTTCCTTTGTTCTCTGTCCCCATTGTGATTGATTTGCAAAAACAACAGGTGATGGACCGAATGAGGATCAATGTCACACATTCAACCCAGTCAAAAGATCTGGGTCCTAATCCATCGTTTTTTTGCCTCCACACCACCCTGGGTTAGACAATGGCGATATGCAAATCAGCTCTGACCCTGTGCCCCATGGGGACAGTCCAGTCCGAACTACAAAAGCCATGTCCTTCCCAGAACGGAATCAAGCATCCGAGGACCGGACCGGTTTCGAGGTAACACCTCTCATCAGCCCGGCTAGCTTGACTCCAGTGGTGTGGAGTGCCTGGGACCCACGTCTGGGCATCCCCAGCGCACTTAGGGCGGAATATGCAAACACAACAGGTGATGGACGAATGTGGATCAATGTCACACACTCACCCCAGTCCAAAGATCTGGGCCAAATCCATCGTTTTTTTGCACTCCACACCACCCTGGGTTAGACAATTGCGATATGCAAATCAGCTCTGACCCTGTGCCCCATGGGAACAGTCCAGTCCGAACTACAAAAGCCATGTCCTTCCCAGAACGGAATCAAGCATCCGAGGACCGGACCAGTTTCGAGGTAACACCTCTCATCAGCCCGGCTAGCTTGACTCCAGTGGTGTGGAGTACCTGGGACCCACGTCTGGGCATCCCCAGTACACTTATAGCGGAATTGCAAAAACAACAGGTGATGGACCGAATGAGGATCAATGTCACACACTCACCCCAGTCCAAAGATCTGGGCCAAATCCATCGTTTTTTTGCACTCCACACCACCCTGGGTTAGACAATTGCGATATGCAAATCAGCTCTGACCCTGTGCCCCATGGGAACAGTCCAGTCCGAACTACAAAAGCCATGTCCTTCCCAGAACGGAATCAAGCATCCAAGGACCGGACCGGTTTCGAGGTAACACCTCTCATCAGCCTGGCTAGCTTGACTCCAGTGGTGTGGAGTGCCTGGGACCCACGTCTGGGCATCCCCAGTACACTTATAGCGGATTTGCATATCGCCATTGTCTAACCCAGGGTGGTGTGGAGTGCAAAAAAACGATGGATTAGGACCCAGATCTTTTGACTGGGTTGAATGTGTGACATTGATCCTCATTCGGTCCATCACCTGTTGTTTTTGCAAATCCGCTAACACACATCCCAGGACAACATTTCACGCATGCCCCTCAACAATACCAAATCACTTAGTAAATACACCATGGAAATCGGGTACACCCAGGTAAGGGTGGGCGAAAAATCCGTTCCGCTCACGGATTTTGCTGATTTCCGGCAATTTTGCGAATCGCGCGAAATTGCCGAAAAATCCGCAAATTCCAAAACTGAAGTACATGAAGCACACAGGGTTACAGCAGGTGCCCAAGTTGAAGCTAATTTCTTTGTAACCATTTACAAAATGGTTACAAATAAATTAACTTCAACTTGGGCACCTGCTGTAACCCTGTAAGTGCTTCCTGAGCAGCGCCTCCAGAGAGTTCGTTGCCTACTTGCAACTATTCTCTGACCCTGCTCTGACCCTCGAAGCAGGGTCAGAAAATAGTTACAAGTGTGGCACAATGCTCCTGTCACAAAAATTAAACCTCAACAGGAAGCACTTACAGATATAAATAAAGCAGGTGCCTGAGTTGAAGCTCAAATTCAGTAACGTTTTAATCAGCCCAAAACATTAGTGAGCACGGTCGAGGCTGGGCAAGTGTGCTTTAACCCCGTCTCTGCCATCGAAAATGAGCTTTACTACTTCGGGGAGGTCTTTGCATCCATGAGTTTATCGAGCGTGATTCCCTTGTAGTTCCTGTGACCAGTAGGCTGCTTTCTCCTCACCTGCTGCCCTGCTCGCTCTCTGACCCTTTACACAAGAGGCATGTGAACACGCATAGAAGCCCTGCTCGTTTGGCCCCGCACCACACACTAGCGGTATCAAACGTCTTCCCGCCCTTTCCCAACTATGATGGACAGCTCACTCAAGGGACCTCAGCACCTTTTGGTGCGGTGGCAAAGTTTCAGGCACACAGGGTCACTGGAGGCAAATCTTCTGGCCCTTTACACAGCTGCAGTGTAGGAAAAGCACTATAAATTTACCCAACGAGGTAGCACTTACTGATTAGCCAGTAAAAGTACTCCAGTGCAAATCGCGAAACAATCCGTGATTTCGCAGGAAAATCCAAGAATTTGCGGATTTTATTTGCGATTTTGCGCGAATTCGCGGACTGCAGATCCGCAAAATTCACCCATACTTACACCCAGGACACCGACACCCCAGACCCTTTCTTCCATATGGAAACCTGGCTGACCTCTGAGTTGGCACCCAGCATTGCCATAGGTATCCCAACAGATTACAAGATTGCACAACAGGACCACCAACAGGACCACCAACCAGAAGGAGGAACTGCAATAATATTCCAAGAGTCCTTAAACTGCATTACAACCACTGAGAATGCCACAGCCTAAACGGAGCACCTACACTTCAAACTACATCCATCAGTGGAACCATTGTCCACTGACTACCGGGACCATGAGCCACTTTGACACACAGTATCACTGACTTTGTTACCCCCTCTCCATGAATTCTAACAACTACGTCTTACTAGGAGATTCAACTTCCATCTGAAAGTTAAGAAAGACACCAACATCACTGCACACCTTGAAAGCCTAGAGAACCTGGGATCGCACAACACGTCATCAAACACACACTTCAACTAACACAATCTTGACCCTGTCTTCACCACGTTCAACAACATTGAAAACAGCACAACCAAGCCTATCACCTGGACCAACCATAGCTTCATACAATTCCCAATCAGCATTCCTTGTCAAACAATGTGTGCCACCAAGTGCCTGTCCAGACGCAGCTAGAGCAGCATCTCAGAATCCAATTTGCTCAACTCCCTGCGCTCGAACGAGCCAAAACCTACCAATGACCTCAAAAGCGACATCAAACATCTCAACGAATTGATCACAGCACCTGCTAACTCCCAGGCACCTCATAAACATTATACACAGAGGAGGACACAAAAGCAGATGAGCTGGTATAATGAGGAACTCCATGCAACAAAACAACACTACAAACAATTAAGAAGATAATGGAGAACAAACCACTGTGAAAATAGCAAAGAGACATGCAGAGGAACCTTCAGATGCTACCATCAGCAAATTAAAAAGGTCCTAGCAGAATGCATAGAAAACAGCTTCAATAGTGACAAATAAATCATCGGAATCATCAGATTTCCCCTCACAAGCATTCACCACAAATAACAGCATCTCCTCGCATGAAGTATGTGTCAACCTCTCAAACTTATTCAGCAACAGAATAAAAGCCATGTATAAGAACGGTGATGGATTAAACCCAGATCTGTTGACTGGATGTGAGTGTTTGATTGGTTCAGATGCTCAGTCCATCACCACCCCCTTTTGTACTGCTTTGTTCGCCATAAGTTGGCAGGGTATGCTCAGACGTGAGTCCCTTACTCACTTTGCCTTTGGTTTCAAGCAAGCCTGGCTGAAGACAGCTGAAATGCCAGAAACCGGTCCTAGGAAGCTTGAATCCGGTCCAGGGAAGGCATGGCTTGGCAGTTCGGGCTGGACTGTTCCTATGAGGCACAGGGTCAGACTGATTTGCATATGGCCATGTCTGAACTGGGGTGGCAGAGTGGGCTAAAGAACGGTGATGGATTAAACCCAGATCTGTTGACTGGGTGTGAGTGTTTGATTGGTTCAGATGCTCCGACCATCACCACCTCCTTTTGTACTGCTCTGTATAAAAACCTTGACCCCCAATTGGACTCCTGCTCCTTCACAATGAGCATACCCATAAACACTCATGGAAAAACCCTTATTACTTGGAAAAAGTTACCATTTAAGAAACAGCCAACATCATCAGGACCATCCACTTTGGTTCTCCA
This sequence comes from Lissotriton vulgaris, assembly GCF_964263255.1. Classification (NCBI taxonomy): domain Eukaryota; kingdom Metazoa; phylum Chordata; class Amphibia; order Caudata; family Salamandridae; genus Lissotriton; species Lissotriton vulgaris. The sequence goes on from NW_028245371.1 coordinate 7,397, forward strand.
ACAGACATCTGCACCCATCAGATCTATAATATAATTGCCTCCCCTAGCAGCAAAGTACTCACCTGCATGCTGAACAACTCCAACACCTCTGAAATGTTCCTGAATGCCTGGAAACCCAGGAGGGCCAATGAACTGTAAAAGAAAACTTCAGCAAACCCCACTCAACTATCAAACTACCATCCGATCTTCCTGTTACCCTACCCAGCCAAAGTCATGGAGAAAGTCAGCAATAAGCAACTTGGTCACTACCTCAATGCACAGCAACTCCTGGACACAACACAATCTGGTTTCCATCCCAACCGCAGTACTGAGACCACCCTCATCGCAGCCACAGACAACAATCCGGCTGAAAGACCCAAGATGTCTCAGTATTCCCCCCTAAATCATCATATCCCCACCGGATGCCACACGTTTGCCAAGGAACAGGTATCGGGTACCACCATTCAGACCCTGGCTTTGAGTAGAACATTCACATCTTGCAGCAGGGTATTCACTCACGCAGATTGACCTAAAGGTCCTTCGGGAAGACATCATGAAGCCCAGGCCCCATACAGAACCTGTGAAATAGGATGGAAAATTGGTATCACTTTAAAATTCTCACCTTAGAGTCCTCCTTTGAGAAGAAGGGCACCGATGCCAGCTGCAAGGAATAGCATTGTGTAGCTAATCTTCATGCTGGTTGCTCCATTGCAGAGGTCCGTTTGGCAACAAGAAACTGTACCAGTAACTCCTTCTACAATACCAGGACCTGGCGTGCAGGCTGGAATACAGAACTTGGCAACGGCTTTAACTGAGCCTGTAAACAAAGACGCAAAGACAGGAAGTTGTATTTAGAAAATGTGTTCAGTTTTCTAATAGAATATTTTGTATGGAGACAGACGAGCATACATGTGGCATTAGGCAGGGATCTCCTTGCCCATTCACTCTGGTATTAGGCGATAGTCACCCACAGCCTCCAGCTTTATCCGTAACATGAAACCCCTGGAACCAGGGGTCAAGAGACTAGGTTTTTAGTAACCCGTATTGACAACACTCACTGGAGTTGGAATAGTTATGTTTTTAGTAGAAAGAAAATAATTGTTCACATTTTCACACTCTGTGTCTTGTGTGTGTATATAAAAAATTATGTGAATACTCTAATCTGTAATACATGACTTGAATAATACCCATTGGGACCAATTGTTTTCTGTACCAATTCTCACCCAGGTCCTACGGCCTACTGTGAATCGGCATACATTGTTCCCGGGCCCTCTTGGTGAATCGTATACATTATTACTGTGCTACCCATGGTGAATCGGCATAGATTATTATTGTGTCCCCTTAGTGAATTGGCATACATTCTTACTGTGCCCCCTTGGTGTATCAGCATTTATTATTACTGTGCCCCCCTAGGTGAATCAGCATAGATTATTACTGTGCCCCCTTGGTTAATTGGCATACATTATTACTGTGCCCCCAAGGTGAATCAGCATACATTATTACTGTGCCACTCTTGGTGAATCGGCATATATTATTACTGTGCCCTCCCTAGGTGAATCAGCATAGATTATTACTGTGCCCCCTTGGTTAATTGGCATACATTATTACTGTGGCTCCCAGGTGAATCGGCATGCATTATTACTGTGCCCCCCCAGGTGAATTGGCATACATTATTACTGTGCTCCCCCAGGTGAATCGGCATACATTATTACTGTGCCCCCCTTGGTGAATCGGCATACATTACTACTGTGCCCCGTAGGTGAATTTGGCATACATTATTACTGCGCCCCACCAAGTGAATCAGCATACATTATTACTGTGCTCCCTCCAAGTGAATCGGCATACATCACTACTGTGCCCCCCATGTGAATCAGCATACATTATACTGTGACCTTCTTGGTGAACCGGCATACACTATTACTGTGCCCCCCTAGGTGAATCAGCATACATTATTACTGTGCCCCCAGGTGAATCGGCACATGTTATTACTGTACCCCCCCATGTGAATCAGCATGCATTATTATTGTGTCCCCTAGGTGAATCGACATACAATATTACTGTGCATCCCAGGTGAATGGGCATACATTATTACTGTGGCCCGCAGGTGAATCAGCATACATTATTATTGTGTCCCCTAGGTGAATCGACATACAATATTACTGTGCCCCCCATGTGAATCAGCATGCATTATTATTGTGTCCCCTAGGTGAATCGACATACAATATTACTGTGCATTCCAGGTGAATGGACATACATTATTACTGTGGCCCGCAGGTGAATCAGCATACATTATTACTGTGGCTCCCAGGTGAACCAGCATACATTATTACTGTGCCCCCTAGGTGAATCGGCATACAGTATTACTTGTGTCCCCGAGGTGGATCGGCATATATTACTGTGCCCCCAAGTGATCCGGCATAGAATATTACTGTGGCCCGCAAGTGAATCGGCATTCCTTATTACTGTGCTCCCTAGGTTAATCGACATACATTATTACTGTGCCCCCATAGGTGAATCAGCATACATTATTACTGTGCCCCCCCAGGTGAATCAGCATACATTATTACTGTGGCCCCCAGGTGAATCAGCATACATTATTACTGTGCCTCCCCCCAAGTGAATCGGCATACATTATTATTGTGGCCCCCCGGGTGAATCGACATACATTATTACTGTGGCCCCCAGGTGAATCGGCATACATTATTACTGTGCCACCCTTGGTGAATCAGCATACATTATTACTGTGCCACCCTTGGTGAATCAGCATACATTATTACTGTGCCACCCTTGGTGAATCGGCATACATTATTACTGTGCCTCCTTGGTGAATCAGCATACATTATTACTGTGCCACCCTTGGTGAATCGGCATACATTATTACTGTGGCCCCTTGGTGAATCAGCATACATTATTACTGTGCCACCCTTGGTGAATCGGCATACATTATTACTGTGCCCCCTTGGTGAATCGGCATACATTATTACTGTGCCCCCTTGGTGAATCAGCATACATTATTACTGTGCCACCCTTGGTGAATCGGCATACATTATTACTGTGCCCCCTTGGTGAATCGGCATACATTATTACTGTGCCCCCTTGGTGAATCAGCATACATTATTACTGTGCCACCCTTGGTGAATCGGCATACATTATTACTGTGCCCCCTTGGTGAATCGGCATACATTATTACTGTGCCCCCTTGGTGAATCAGCATACATTATTACTGTGCCACCCTTGGTGAATCGGCATACATTATTACTGTGCCACCCTTGGTGAATCAGCATACATTATTACTGTGCCACCCTTGGTGAATCGGCATACATTATTACTGTGCCCCCTTGGTGAATCGGCATACATTATTACTGTGGCCCCCAGGTGAATCGGCATACATTATTACTGTGCCCCCCTAGGTGAATCAGCATACATTATTACTGTGGCCCCCAGGTGAATCGGCATACATTATTACTGTGCCCCCCTAGGTGAATCAGCATACATTATTACTGTGCCTCCCCCCAAGTGAATCGGCATACATATTTATTGTGGCCCCCAGGTGAATTGGCATACATTATTACTGTGGCCCCCAGGTGAATTGGCATACAGTATTACTGTGCCCCCCTAGGTGAATCAGCATACATTATTACTGTGCCTCCCCCCAAGTGAATCGGCATACATAATTATTGTGGCCCCCAGGTGAATTGGCATACATTATTACTGTGGCCCCCAGGTGAATCGGCATACAATATTACTGTGCCCCCAGGTGAATCAGCATACGTTATTACTGTGCCCCCCCCAGGTCATTTAAAAATCTTAGCATGAAACATAGCTGGTATAAGAGGGAAATGGCAGGATCCAGTTTGTGTTCCTCCATGACTCGCTTTGATATTGCTATGCTGCAAGAATGCTAGGCATTGTATAGGTGTTTTGTTGCGGCCATACACAGTATAGTACAGAAGCAGTGCCCTCTCCGGCGGATCGCTCATCAGGTGGTTGAATATGTTGAATTTGGATTCTACCAGGGGTTTGTTTAACTAAGGATGACATCAATCATCTGAGGAGCCAGAGCCGTTGTATATTTCATGTGTATAATATATGTAATCGATCTATAAGTAAACACTGGCCCTCTCCAACAATAGGAAGGCTGTCAACTGGTCTAAGATGAATCTTAACATTGAGCCTTTGACACAGACATATACCACATTTAATGTCCATTTTGTCTCATTTGCCAGCTGCAAGACATGCCTCTGAGTAGGCTAGAAAAAGCCTTGTAGAAAGCTTTTCATACACTACGTACTAAAAGCACAACCGTAGGTTATGTTATGTTATCACTTACTTATAAAGCGCACGGTCACCCAAAGGTTTCATGGCGCTACTCCTGCTTAAGTTGTTACATCAAACCCGAATAGTAGGATAGCCCAAACAGCCAAGTTTTGAGTGCCTTTCTGAAGCTAAGACGGTTGTCACTGCTTCTCATTGTTACCGGAAGGGAATTCCAGAGGATAGTTGCCATATAAGAGAATCTGCAACCTCCAACCCGTTTAAATTTTATAGTCGGGACAGCTAGAAGATGCAAATAAGATGAGCGCAGGTTGCGCCGGGAAACATGTTTGTTGATCATGGCCGTAATAAATTTTGGACTGTTGCCTTGCAGTGCCTTAAAAGCTAGGCACCCAGTCTTAAATGCCGCACGTTGCTCCACGGGAAGCCAGTGGAGCTTGATCAACAGGGACCTGGCAGAATGCCATTTAGGCTGTTTGTGTATTAGACTGGCTGCCTGGTTCTAAACCATTTGCAGACGTTTTAATAGGTACCGAGGCAGACCGATGTAGAGGGAGTTTGCAAAATCCAGGCGTGAAAGAACCAGCGCTATCACCACTTGGATCAGAGCTGAGTGGGTCAGCAAATAGCAGCAAGCTCCTTGTGTGCCACTGAACCAAGCAACAATTAATCAGGCTTATCAACTTAGGTGATCGCAATTTGAATAACTGAACGTCCCAGAAGTCCATAACCTCCCCTTCTAAACAGGCATGGAGAGTTTCAGGCTGGTTAGCTTTTTTAGATGCTGCAAAAGCTGCGGCCCCAAGACTATTCCTACAGATACTTTCTCATGGTGACATGGAATCTTTGGGGTCCCTTGAAGCCTCGGTCCAACCTCTACTTTGGCTCGAGTGCTTCACAGGTCTATATGTGCTCCCCCCGAAACCTGCTTCAAGACTGGATGGATGAGAGAATGGTCCTGTTTCCCTTCCAAGCAGGGTCTCATCCATAGGTGAGCACGATTGATGAGGCATTTCGCCTGAACCTTATAAGATGGAAGTATCTGCCCTCTCTAAATACCTTGTTTACATCACTTTTGTTGACTTGCCGGCTGCATTTGACCTGATCCCTAGATGTAAACTGTAGCTTACTGAATCTAGAGTGGGCATTTAAATGCTGCTTGTTAAACATCATCAGGAGACTGCATGAGGGGTCCTATGCACAGCAGAGATGGGGGACTAATGGGGAGCTCACTAAACACATCCAGACTGCACAGGTGGAGTGGGTCAAGGGTGGGCCTTGCCAAAAACTGGTTTTGCCTCAAATTAACAATTTGGTGGATCACTTGTAAACATGTATCCATGACTGCCCCAGGACAGGGAGTTTGCCAACACCTGCAATACTATTCGCGGATGATACCATGCTTTCCTGAACCCCCAGGGGCCTGCAAAATCTGCTGAACAGTTCTACAGTGCACTGTGAATCCAGAGGCTTGGAAGTTCTGCTGAACAGTTCTACCGTGCACTGTGAATCCAGAGGCTTGGAAGTTAATGCCTCCAAAACCATGATGTCCTTGAACCCACACAAAGCACAAAAACTAAAGTCTGACTAAGCTTCTGCCCCATTCAGTAAACTGAGATAATAAATCGTATCTCCACCTCCAAACACTCATCTCATGTCCTGGACCTCTTTACCCCAACTGTACAAAAAGCTGAAGCACTCCCTAGCACCGCTCTGGTGCACGATCGTAAACAGCTCCATGAAAAATTGAGTATTTCCAGCCTGTCTTAAAGTAGGAAAAGCCACGCCTTTGCTGAAAAAACCGGCCTTGACATAAAAGATTTGAATAACTTTAGACCTGTATCTAACCTTCCTCTTCTGTCCAAAATCCTAGAAAGATGTGTACTCCAACAACTAACCCAACACTTGGACAACATCAACCTCCTGGACGTCCATCAGTCTGGCTTCAGAATAAGCTGTAGCACTGAAACCGCGATCCTCAACATCATCTACGATATCCACAAATCACAAGACTCTGACTCTGACCAATGCTGCCTCCTCATTATCCTAGACCTATCAGCAGCATTCGACACAGTAGACCACAAACTCCTCATTAGGGCTCTCCAAGAAAACTTTACATCCAACCTTCACCCAGTCAAAAAGGGAGACCCTCAAGGCTCAGTGCTCTCCCTGCAAATCTTCAACATCTACATGGAACCTCTAACCAAACTACTCAAAAAAGGCAACATCTGCTTCCATCTTTATGCTGCCGATACCCAGATCTACTTGGAAACCGCCTCCATCAGAGACATTCAAAGACTCAATGACGTACTGAGAGTTGTTCGACATGGCTGTCAAGTAATTACCTTAAATTAAACCCTGACACATCCAAATTACTCCTCATCTCGAACAAAGAGGAAAACCCCCAAATTGCGGAATGGCTAAAAGTTGTCGATGCGCTCAACGGGAACCTCACCCTGGCCTACTCACAAGGCATCACGCTACACCCGGAACTGGACATGGCCATACATATCAACTCAGCTAAGAGCGCTTTCCTTAACCTAAAGCTACTGAACAAAAAAAAACTTTGCTTCTTTTAATCCTTCTAGTGGTCTCAAACAGGCCACCCAAGCATTGGTGTTGTCAAGACTGGACTATGAGAATGCTGTCCTTTCATGAATTTATCCAGAAAACAATGGTTCCTGTGGCATATTACTTATATGATACTTAGTAAATATAACAGGCTCAATGGCAATTCAATCATTAGAGGGAGGGTGGCAAAAAGAAAGAAACACAGTTGTACCAGTTTAAAACGTATTTTTTTTTTTGTATTTGAAACAAAACAGATAGTACTGTAATTTAACTGCGACATACATATAATATACAAAGTGCAATGTGTCCCAAGTGATATTGTGAGAGAAACAAAAACGAGTACAATTGAGTGAGCTATACAAGTTTCAGCTGTGACTATTTACAAAAGAAGGAAACTTGACTCAAGGCAATCATTTTAACCAATTGTTGAACAGCGGCTATACAATCATAGACACTGTGTTAGTCTGGTTCGTTTCCTAATGCGTCGACGGCGTTTCGACCCTTAGGGTGAGGGTCTCGTCAGGACTGGGCAGTGAGGGACGTCTAAAAATAAAATAATGTGAGATTGTAATTCTATGTGTAGTCGCCATGAATATTATGTATTCACTGGAAGAGGATGAAAAATTACCTTGCAATGGGGTGTATTCCAGAATGTAACCCATGCGTGACAAAGTAAAGTAAATTTACTTACAGTGAACCCAGCCGGGCACTGTTGAGAAGTAAACAAAGAGAGGCAAAGGGTTAGCCACACATAAGGAGATGTAAATTGTACAAAGTAGGACTGGTCCAACCGCTCGACTTACCACTGTATACAACAACTGGTAAAGCGTCCTATTTGAATTATGGCGGTCAATGCCGTCAGTGCGCTGGGTATTCAGGAATTGCCTGTAGTAAAAGAACGCTGTCTCAGTAAAGTAATCAGATCGTAAATTGTGCCAAGGGGTCACTTTTTAAGGTTGCGACCACCTTCATACCTGTGCGCTTTCGTGATCCAGCTCAATCGCTGCTACCGATCGTTTGTGTGATACAAAGTTTGTGTTCCGCGATCTCGCGTCATCACGGTTATCACGTGATACGCGATGTGCGTGCGTAGTCGCGGTAGAGACAGGACTCAAGTGTATTATTTACAAGTCCGAGTCCTTAGGCTTGTGTGTTACAATTAAGTGGCATGTGATAATGGGAGCATGTACGAACAATGTACAATTCTATTGTAACACATATGGGCACTCTAACTTACATCTCATATTAATCCAGTACAATGTTGCGCATATATACACGGTTGCAGTGTATATATTTTTTGGGACTCAATAGGACTCGAGTGTGTTATTTACGAGTCCGATTTCACGGTTTATATATTGACAATTAGGATTACGATTGGTGGCATGTGAGCATGTACGGACACTGTGGAATCCTATTGTAATGACAACATGTCTGGGCATTATAATTATCATCTCATATTGATACAGCACAATGTTGCACACGTATAACAGGTTGCAGTATATGTATTGGAACAGTATTATTAAACCAATATCTACATAAAAGAGGGGGCTTTTCAGTACCCCTGAGTATCAATCTCTATATATGCAGGTTTTAGTGGTCTATACATTGTCTTAGTATGCAAAAGAGACCTGATCTCAAGGTCAATGTAGGCCATACAGTACATAAAAATGCAAATCTCATCAGTGTAATACACATCGTATCAAATTCGAAATTTACAGGAACATAGCGAATGTTATTGACCTGTATGTTTTAAGTCAAGGTAGAAACAAAACCCCTCCATTCATCAGCTGAGTTCAACCCTTCATTTATTGAATTGATTTCATCAATCCAGTGACATTCACGGCGTTGTAATATTTGTGCAATGTCGCCCCCTCTCTTGTAGTGTTGCAATGTCTACGACTTGCCACCTCATCTCATCTGCAGAGTGATTGAATTCTTTGAAGTGAGCAACAAGAGGTGCTGTCAGAACAGATTTCCTTATGCGGCTACGATGTTGCCCTATTCTGGCTTTTATCAGTTGTTGAGTCTGCCCGATATAGGGTAAGCCGCACGGACACCAGATGCAATACACGACATTTCGTGTATTGCAATTTGAAAAGAAATCAAGTTTATGATCACAGTCCCCATGTTTAAAATTAGTTGTTTTACATGTTAGTGGGCAGATCACACAATTGCCACATGGGTGAATACCAAGAATGGGGGGAAGATTCCAGGATGATTCAGGCGTCCCACTTTTCTGAGCGGTTGTTTCAGTAGATGACCTGACTAAATGATCTTTTAAATTTTTTGCTTTTTTATATGCAAATAAAGGTACTTCAATTTCAGAGTCAATACTTTTAATAATGTTCCAATTTTTAGTGATCGTTTTATGAATCTTGTTAGTATGGACACCAAATGTAGTCACACATACAATCTTTTCCATTTCATGGAACATTATTAAAAGTATTGACTCTGAAATTGATGTACCTTTATTTGCGTATAAAAGAGCAAAAAATTTAAAAGATCATTAAAGGTTTGACAAATCCAGCAATTAGAAAGCCCATTTGTTGAAATCAGAGCTCACAGGGGCTCATGAGCCGACTTGAGTCTCCAAACGCTGTAGAGCCGCCACGCCAAACACAGAGTCCCTAGTTGTAGAAATGCATAGGGCCACAGTGCAGTAAGTAGCCTTATATGGGACCAAATTGTGGGGAAAGGAGAATCTCAAGGGTTTGACCACCAAAGGAAATTGCTTCATAAAAACCTTATTTAATCTACCTAGGAGTACACCCACCCTGTGTTTTGATATTGGACTCAAATGAATCGAGACATAGCAAAAATAAGACCATTACTATTTTGGGTGTGTTTGTGGTCCTCCCTGGAATTGGCCACTTGTAGGTCCACTCTTGAGAGGATAGTTAATGTAGGGAACAGCAACAATATTCCTTGGTTTGGGTATACTAAGGTGCAGTTTAATAATCTGGGCTTGGTAGTATGCGTTTATTACTTTCAGTTCTTTGCAATATCCATGAAATGTATTATCTTACTGTTTTTTTTTAATTGTTTTTTTAATTGCATTTATATAATGAAAGACAATGCACTCAATACAGTTACTCATCCATTGCAAGATTATTTTGTAGCATATTGTAATCACCAGTTTCTTTTTACAGTACAGTATCTACACATCTCAGGGACAGGACATATATTGCCGTCACAATCTCTTTTTCAGTTTTATTTATCTCCAGAGTGACCATCCCCTCTGGAGCCAATGCAGTGATAAGATAATCTCTCACTATAGCAGTTTACCCGACAGGGCCTGCTATCAACACTGTTCATCATGGATGTGTGGATATTCAAGAAGCATAAGTCTGCTATACAATACAATTGTTCAATAATTGCAAAGGAGAAAATAAAAGCCATATGAATAAACAACAAAAGGAACACATTCCATATCTACACAGTAAAAAAAAGGAAACATACAACTACAGCTAATGATAAACTGCCAGGGGTCAGCAATCAGCACAAACATCTGCCATAAGTTAACCAACGCTACTTTGAGGTCGGGCGGTACCCACAAGAGGGGGATATGAGGGAGAGAAATCCAATACAGCTCCAAACCAACAGGGCTACACCCAATCTGCAACTCAACCTATTGTACATCTGAATTGTGGCCTGATGTAGGAGGGCCAGACTCCTATCGCTCTCCAAGAACCTCGACATACCCACTCATCCCACAACAGTCCCCCAGACTTTGAGGTGTGTGTGCCTCTCCCAGCCCTTCAGAATCAGTTGAATTAGTGTGTGAGGTCTGTTCACGTGTGTTCCGTATGTCCCATGCCCTCACTATATCCGCCCAAGGCTCTGCCAGCAGTTTACGCCGCTTTGTCATCTTCTTTAATCAAAGCCTTTTGTTCTGCTCTAGCCCAGCAGGACCCATCATCCTCCCAGTTCACCACTAGAGGAGTCTGTTTTGCCTTCGACCCAAGAGCTATTCTCCTCTTAGCCAAGAGGAAAGCCAGATCCATGAATCTAGGCCCCAGTCTGTTAGATTTGGGTCTCGAGAATAGGCCTGAGAGGCAAACCTCCGGGGAGCACGTCAGATTCCGAGACAAAATATTATTAATTGTATCCACAATCTTGGGCCAAATATCTTTAAACCCAAACCATGTGGTCAAAATCAGCATCTGGCACAGGCCTGGTCTTCACTCCCATATACCATGTTCATCGGGTGTGGGGTAAGATAAGTTCTATGGAGCATATTGAATTTTATCAGTTTAAAAGCTGCATTCCTAGACACCTTTTTGGGGCCACCTAGGACCCTTTTCCATCCCTCTCGGTGAGCTGCCTGTTCACGGTACCCTCCCACCTCTCTTGCAGTTGAGGTAATGGTTGATGTGTTATTTCCATTATTGCCAGATAGAGCCATTTCACCAGGTGTCCCGCCAAGCCCAGCGTCACCATTGCTTGAAGAGTTGTATGGGTGACCGGTTCTTTCAAATCTGACCCCCATAGTTCCACCAGTGTCCCCCGTATCTTGTGATAGTTCAGAAACTGCCCAAGTGGCAACTCTTGGTATTCCAGAAATTCGTCCAGCGGGGGTAGTTCACCACCACGGTAACAGCCTCCAACCGTCTGTATTCCTGCATCTTCCTAGCCCTGCAGCTGCCGATGCGGAAGGGGGGGACCCATTCCTTCCTGTGGGAACCCCGCAAGGGGGATTCTTGCTGCATCTGTGGATTGTGCCGTACACATATCCCAACACTTCACTGTGAGAATTTGGCCTGGTATATGCTGTCCACTAGTTATAGTGGTCACCTTGCACCAATCCAAACAACCCTTATTGGTGATAGGTTAAAGAAAACCTTTATTGAAAGCTATCCTACTGGTAGCTATGGAGAGAAGCCTTCAGGCTAAGTCTTGAAGGAATGTAAAGCAGCTTGTTTTACCAGTATATAACCTCCTGAATGATCAAATGAAAGGAGAACCACACCAGATAAATATATAAAATATATGAATTTATTTCTAAACACTCCCTACTAATCTCTTTATGAGATTAGAGGACAAAGCACACAATTTACAATCACTAGATCAATAGTAAACAGGACAATACATGATGGGCTCCAGGGGGAGACCAAACCATATATTAAGAAAGTGGTATAACAACCCCGCCTTGACTATACACAGTGCCTAGAGCACGTAGAATCGCTGGGACCCCAAGGAACCACCCAAGGTAGTGACACAGGGGACCCACTAAGGACGTGTGCAGTGTGAGAACACAGATGTGAGCTCCGTACAATCCTCTGGGAAAGTCGCAGTTGGAATTTTAAAGATTAAGGGGTAAATGTACAAGAACGTGTAATAACTACTGCAAGTGTAGTGTAAAGCAACTTTCAATATCGCAGCCTATCGCGGGAAAATAACCCTGTGACAACGTGGAATTCACAACAAGGCCGTAGCAAGTGATAGTCACCAGAAAACGAGCCAAATGTCCGCGTCAAAATCAACGCCACGCCTCAAAAATGATGCCGCCATCTGTAAACCTTTGTAACGGACGAAGGTGTGGGATCTTCTATCCTCTGACACCCCTGAGCTTGGCTTCCTTACAAAAACCTGGCTCAAGCCTTGCGCTACCCCGGCTATCGCGCTAGCTCTTCCAGAAAGGTATAAAATGATCAGACAGGATAGACCATTTAAAATAGGAGGTGGGATAGCCATTATCCATAAAGAGGGAATTGAAGTTACTATTCTCGATCAACAATGTAATACAAATTTAGAAATTCAAATTTTCCGCCTGGATTTACACCCTGGATCAAGCTGGAAGGGTGCTCTAGTCTACCGCCCCCCTGGCCCCCTTGGGGATTGTTCCATCCAACTAATGGAACTTACTGCACCCTATGCTTTTTCGAACAATAATATTTTGTTGTTGGGGGAGTTTAACGTCTATGACGAATGTTCCACCAATATGGAAGTATCCTTTTTCCTAGCGGACCTGGCAGCACTAAACTTAGTCAAGCGTAATGATGGCCGTCGCATACAGCCGGGCAAACGCTTGACACTATTTTCTCCAACTTCCCCGGAAATAGATGTGAACAGCCTCTTCCTCTAACTTGGTCAGACCATTCTTTGATTGAATTTCACATACAAGGCACCAGAGAGGTAGTTTCGCATGCCGTCCCCCATCGGGTCGGCAGACAGTGGTATAAAATCACCCCGACCTCTTTCAAAATGTTCTTTCAGCCCCTTGGGTTATCGAACCCGCTAAATTAGAGAAGGGGCTAGCTCTGTATAATTCGGTGGTCACACAAGCCATTGACTAATCTCTTCCCACCTCAACTAGGCGCCCTCAAATGGTCTGGCACTCATCTGAGCTTCGGGCTGAAAAAATGGAAATGTAAGAATTTAGAGAGACACTGGCGAAGATAGCATGAAGACTGGGACAATGATGATTTCAAGACAGCTCTTCACTTGTAGCACAAAAATATAAAAGCCGCCCAGAAAATGTTCCTAGCCTCTCAGCTAGCACAGGAAGGCAACACATTGAAAGCGCTGTTCCAGATCCTGAAGACTTTTACTAACCCGAAGGCTTGCGACTCAGTAGAAGTTTCCATCTCAAGCCCTATGTAATGACATCAATAGGTTTTTTACTCAGAAGATCGATTCCATCTACGACAAAATTACTCTATCTGGAAGTACTCCCGTTCTCCTTGTCCATTTGGCACAGGGGCCTGATTTTACACAGGTGCTGGATAATTTCCTCCCGGTGACACCCGAAGTAGTGGAAGCTTTACTAGACTCGGTCAAATCAGGATTCCCACTTGACATCATCCCGGCTAAAATTGTAGTCTCTCTATCCCCTCTCCTGGTACAATATATCACCCCGCTTCTTAATCTTTCAATGAAGGAGGGCTTTCTCTCCAACGCAAAAATAGTAAGTTCCCCATGTCAGATCTCTTCAACCTGCGCCCCACCTCTCTCCTCCCGCTCCTGAGCAAGGTTTTGGAAAAACACATCAATAAGCAGCTGTCAGAGCATGTAGAATCCACCGGTGCTCTAGATCCTTCACAATCTGGATTTAGACCTAATCATAGCACGGAAATGGCCCTCCTCGCATTCACACCAGACACCATTAGAATGACCCTAGACAGTGGCCATTCAAAAATCCTGGTACTCTTAGACCTTTCCGCTGCGTTTGATACGGTCTCGCACTGTATCTTGCTCTGGAGACTGGAGGAGATAGGACTGAGAGGGGCAGCGTTGCAGTGGATGTCTAGTTTTCTTTCTTCTAGATCTCAGACAATCAACCTGGGCACTTTCCACTCTCATTCAATAAATTCACCCCCTCAGTTCAAGCTTTCATTTACTGAGGGATGAGCACCATCTCTAGTTGGATGAAGAATAACTTCCTCCAGTTTAATGCCGCCAAGACGGAGATTATGCTCTTCGGTGAGGCCTCTTTGTGGTGGACACCAGAATGGGGGCCAGGAAACCTGCGCGCCCCCCTTCACCTAAGAACTGTGTAACAAATCTAGGCATTCACCTTGACCAAGCCCTGACCCTCAAGGATCACGTGACTGCCACTGTCGGCTCTTGCTTCCATGTACTGGGATTACTTCGGAGAGTCTTTGCTCTGCTCCCTGACTCTTCACGTAAAACTCTTATGCAGGCACAATTGCTGAGTCGCTTAGATTACTGCAACGCTCTGCTGATCTCAGCTAACGAGTCATCTATGCAGCGCCTACAGGTGGTTCAGAACACCGCTGTGTGCCTTGTCTTGAATGCCCCCTCCAAGACTCCCTCCGTCCCGCTGTTGCACCGGCTGCATTGGCTTCCGGTGCACCAGCGCGTGTGGTTCAAGATCTGCTGTACTGTTCACAAGATGCTACATAATAAAGGCCCCTCCTACCTGGCTGAAAGGCTCATTAGTTACGTCCCTTCGCTCGGGCACTAAAGCCCTTCTCAGAGTTCCCCGGATTAGGAGAGCAAGGTTAGGTGAGAAGGCCTTCTCTTACCTGGCCCCGTCATATTGGAATAAGCTCCCCATCCATTTGTGTCTATGCTCTGACTACCTGCTCTTTAGAAAGTTATTTAAAACCTTCCTTTTCTAGATACCTGTGCTTCAGCTCTCGCCAGTAACGTCCATGCGCTGAGATGCCCCTCCGGGGGTGATTCAAGCGCATTATAAATCTCCTAAATAAATAAATAAATACGCAAACGCAAGCAAACATGAGATGAGGCCAACCGCGGTTCAAAAAGTAGCGAAAACCAGCCACAGTCCTGCAAACCCCACGTGTCTGGCAGCACAATGCACCATAATACCCAGAGAAAATAATACACCAGAAACAAGCCAAAGCACGTAGCAACACGGATGCACTCTGACCCAGCGCAGAGGTCAACGGGAACCCCACAACCCCTACAGACCACCAGCAAGGAACAACAGGGTCAGTGAAGGCCAAGGAGAAGAGGCAGAGGAAGACGGGGTGCGGACCGCAGGAAAACAAGACCAGCGGCACAGAGGTGACAGAACACTATCAGCAACAAACCCACAAGCAGAACACCAGGAATGAAGTTGGAGTGCTGAAGAGGACAATCGAGGAGGCCAGGAGGCGCAGGCAGGATGTGACAGCCGAAACCAGCCACAAACCTGCTGCCAACAGGAAGGCAGCAACAGAGACAGGAGGTGGCAGTCCAGTGCCAGAGGATGAGCTGGAGGAAACCCAGGCCGCAGTCATCGGTGTGGAGACGGTGCATGGAGTAGGGAGTACGGACACAGGTTGAGAGGACCTGACACAACATCAACAGGGAGTGGAACGAAAAGGGACTGGGGATACGGGGGGATATGGGCACAATGACACACATGCACAACGAGGTGTAGCATACTGCATACCCACATTTACCCAGTATCATGTCCCAGATCCCCTTGGCACACTGCAGCCTACAAACATAGCAAGAACAGCACACTTACATGACGACAATGTGGTACAATGCGCATAGCCAACTCTGCAGAACAGAGGACACAACTGGTCCCGCAATTGCACAGAAACAAGCCTACCACATCTGACAGAGCTGGAAACTGTGACATGAATATGTACGCGTACGACCTCACATCCGTCATGCAGTTCAAATGTACACTGTCCCACAGAAGAATCCAGCACCTCCTTAACAGTCACAATGTACAATGCCATACAGTCGGCATGTGAACCAGAACAATGCGCCAAGAAACATGTCAACACAATGTCAACATGCATCTCCCCTACACATTGCAGAGGGGCACACTACACCCCCAGCGGAGCACAGAAGACAACACTTCTGCGATGCCAGAGTGGACCACCACACCGTCGACACTGATGCCCTACAACAGCCCATGGATATCCAATGCAACCCACCACCCGGACCCGGACAGCCAAGCCACTCAGAGGAGAACTCAGAGCCTGCATCAGAACACACATCAGGTTAGCACCCACAAGCAGAGCTGGCCCACAACATCAATGTCTCAGCATGCCAAAAGAAGGTGGCCCAACAGGTGTCGGTGGGGCGAACACTTGGAATGTGAACCAGAGCAGATACATAGATGTCGATCACCCTCAGGAATGACCCACACCCCACAAAGGTGACCCACTCTGCCATAGAGACAGATGCACATTCACAGTACAGAACCAAACCCAGGGGTGCGCAAATAGCAGTCACACACCCATGTTGGTTCTGCATACGACAGCCATGTACACTCCCCTTACTATTTGAGTGGGTGATGACATAGCCACATGTCCAAGCTCCAAACCGCTGCCTGCCGTGAGATGTCTGCATCCGATGTACACAGCACAATGAGATGTCCTAGGGCACAGGGCCCTCATGCATACAACAAGACCACAGGGACACATGTAGAGATTATTTTTAACTGGCTATGGGCATGTGCGCCAGCCCCTTTATTGGCAGCGCCACATTTACAGTGATGCCTCTGCTAGATGTGTGCTGGGTGAGTGTAAGCTAGTCCGCACGGAATGCGTGGTGCTGGCAACCACTTGAACATTGGACACCAGTGCAATGGAAACAGAAGATACATGCATAACTGGGTCAACTTGTGAGTAGTATGGAGCGAGCCGGTGAAAGTCCAGAGGACAGCCAACATGCAAACAGAAGTGTCCGTGAGTTGCAGTGCACTGGGTTTGGGGCACTAGAGATGTGCACGCTCATGTGCAGAAAAAGTCTTGGATGATGTCCCTTCCAGACATACTCATGATGCAGCTGCAGTTGGGAGTGTTACACCTGCATCATCTTCACAATCAACGTCCCAGAGCTCCCACACTGTGTGTGGTGACATTGTTGTGCAACCTCTACGCAGCACAAAACTCAATCTGTAACGGACAATGGCTTGCGGTGCACTGAGTCACTGGCACCTGGAGTGCTGAGCAGTGGATTAGGCCAATGGCGGCAACCAGGACAGAGCTGAGCAACTTCGTAAGTTTGTCAGGACCACCGTTTTGACTCTGGCAGATGGCGGCTGGATGTGGTCCTTGCGGTGGTGGGGTGTGCCCCCTGCTGTGATGCGACGTCCTGGCCAGTCATGACTCCATTTGATGTGTGAGACCTGGTGGGACGCAGTTGGGGATGGAGGCTGCGTACAGCGCTGAGCCACAGAGCCATGCTGTTGATGACCAACACTTCAGTGGCCATCCTATTTCTCAGATGAAGGGGTCCCGTACCAGACCAGCACAAAGTTAGTGGCCCCGGATGCACTGCAGCTGGCAGAGGCCCCCAGCCAAGCGATGTTGACTTGCGGTGCAGTCAGATGGGCCAGGCTACTTGAGCGGGTCCTCATCAATGTCCGATGTGTATGTTGCGCAGTGTTTCTGGGGACAGTGGAAGCTGTCCTCCAGGGCATGATGCGTAAGGCCTGATGTTATTTGGAAGCAGCAAATGGAGGAGTGAAAAGCGCATCCCCCCTTTTCACCAACAATTTGGTATCAGCTACATGAAGATGAAAACTAGTCCCAAGTCCATAGACTCAAATGCCACAAATGTACGACCAGTGAGGGTCCATGAATGGTGAGGAACAGACTTAGTGGCAATAGTGCTGAGAGGGGGTGCAGTGTGCAATGCTGGCGGTACACTGATATGAACTCCATCATTGCTTAATTAAGACTCTGTGACCTACTGGACCTCAGTGTAGGCCAGGGCCAGCGCTCAGCAGTGGCCCACAGCCACGTGTCGTTGGCTCTCGAAGCACAGAGTTAGTGACACAAGGGCAGTTATCGGTAGTGTTTGATCTCCTCCTTAACGGTGATCCTGTTCCCTCCGGACTGCAAAGCGTCATCCTCTTACGCATTTCCTTGTATGCGATGAAATGTATTCTGCCTTTGAATAACCAAAGTTCAGTTCTAAATCTGCGACATACTTGACCGTGGTGTAGGCCTGAGGCAGTGGTCAGCACTTGCAATTCACCGAGTGTCGCCGGCATAGGTTGGATGGCCCCACCGGCCTGCGTAGTTCAGGTTCAGTGTCACCACATGTTCGGTCCCCTCCGTGACTGTGACCCGGCTTTCGTCCGGACTGAGCTACATCTTCCTCTTACTCCTCTCCATGCAACCATTGGTGTTGACTCTCTCATTCATGATTTGTGACGAGGTGCTGGATGTGGGACCTACCGGTCCGCAGGGTAGTCCTGGTACCTCATCCACGTGTGGCCGGCTGGCATTGAACAGGCTTAGTGGCACCACGTGTCGGCGGCTGGCGTTGAACAGGGTTAGTGGCATCACGTGTAGCCAGCTGGTGTTGAACCGGGTTAGTGGCACCACATGTCGCAAGAAGCTCATTTAGAACTTTGCCTTACTGATCTGGGGGGTCTGGTGCTGTGGCAACTGGCCCAGATTTGGGGTCACTGCCATTCAGGAATAAGGACACAGTTTCACATATGGGACCTACTGGGCCGAAGAGTAGGCCAAAGGCAGCAGTAGAGTACGCCAACGGGAAAGGAATAAAGTGGGCCTGTGTTGTGGAGGCCGTGATGGACTGAGGAGGCTACCAAGGTCGCGGCCCTTGCGCTTGGAGCTTGCGCCGGCACGTGGTGGGCCCTCCTTGACACATGCCGGTGTCAGCAGGTGATCAGTGTGGCCTGGCTGCGCAGGGGCGGGCCTGACTGGTTAGTGATCCAGCGTGCCGGGAATATCATCACAGGCAACCCTGATCACAAGGACGGCGTCGACCTCATGGCGGGGTGAGGGGCGCCTCCCTGGTAGAGACGTTGAGAATTACGGAGGAGGACCAAGTCCAGGGCTATGTGCTTTTTATTCACATCCCTACGCTGGCGCGGCGTACGCCGAGCCAACCCACTCCGATCATGTTTAGGGGGGCGTAACAGGCAACATTTCCGCGAGGTCCCCCACTGGCTGGGGTGACATGGTTGCATCCACTGTCCACTAGACTCCTTACATTAGAGGTGTATGTCGCCATGGATATGGGTGTGTTCTGCATACTGTGGTCTGTAGAGCACATCTCCGCCACTCTTGGCATTGGGTACTTTCCCAATCATGGTTCTACTGCATCCGTCGCACATGTCTGCTTTCCACCTCTCCCCACATTCGGATGTTGTGTGGCTGAGGTACCATGCCATTGATGGGTCATGTACATGGCTTGCCCATGTTAGCATTGTGAGTTGTTCTGTCGTGTCTGGTGGGTGTCCATGTTGTTGTGGAGGTTGGTAGTGATTTTGTGATGTGTGCATTTCCAGAGTTGTAAGTTGCATGGTTTTGGAGTTGAGGTGAGTAGTGTTTCCATTTGAACCTTGCCAAGGGGCTGTGCATTTCCCTTGTTGCCATCCTGGATAGGCTGGTGAATGATGGACTGTTGGATAGTAAAGGAATCATGCACACTGGCTGTGTATTTGGATGCAGCATTGTTGGAGGTTCCACGGTGTTCTGATGTTGCCTGCACATTGATGTGAGACGTGTGCTTCCTGTTGAGGGTATTGTGTGCTGTGTCACCAGAGGGCACAGAAGGCAAATGTGTGTTGTGGATTGCCCTCAACACGTGCGTGCATCCTGCTATGTCGTATTGTTCTAGCTTGGCCTCCAGCGGGTCCTGCTCATTGTGTTGGACGTATGGGGACTGGGGTACCAGGGTGATGGTGATGTCCAGGTCAGGTGTGGGGGACTTGGATGTGGCTGGCTGTGAGACTCCACTGACTCTGGCGGGTGTTGTTTGGGGGGTGCCAGAGGCTGACAGTTGCAGCCAAGCCAGCAGCTTGGGATGGGGTGAGATATTGGTTGTCCGCTGTGTTGGTGCGTAGGCCTGTTGGGTGATGATGGTCAAGATGCGTAGGGTGGATATCCCTTTCAGCTTGTAGTGGACGGTGGCATTATCAGATGTTGGGTCTGTGAGGTTGGTGCGTTACCTGGGGGTCCACTGTCTTTGTCTGCGCTGCCTCTGTGGTTGTCCGTGGGGGTGTTCCGGGTGTGGGTTGGGGTCTGTGGGTGTTGTGGCCCTCTTGGGTGACCAGGCCCGATGATGAGTGGCTCCATGGCATCTGTTCCACTTCCGATGTGGCCCCGGGCTGGGTTCCCTTTGGTGGTGCTGGCTGCTGGCCGACTTTTCACCAGCTCAGAGCAGGTGTAGATTTCCTGCTGCTAACACACCTTATCGCCGGTTTTGTGTTCTAATCGCCGATCTGGCTGCTCGTTGAGAATGTTGAGGAGTGGTGTTGTCACGGCTTTTGGCATGGAAACACCTACTCTGCATCTCATTTGCAATAGTTGCAGGGGTCCACTGTGTCGATGTTTTTAGCGGCTGCTATCACGGGTAAACTGGTGCTGTGGGCTTTTAGCACCAGCTTGTTAATGGGGAGGTAAATTTATCACGACTTTTGCTGCGATAAAGTGCCGTTAATTTGGTGAAGGCTCCTTGGGAATATGCCCATAAGGACACTTAGAAGAGGAAGTCGAGCAAACCCTGCTAAACATAAAAGGTTCTTTGGTCAGCACTCTTTAGAGTACCGAGGTACCCGTGTTACCTATCCCAGGGGAGCTGGGTGCATAAGGTTCAAGTGATGTCGGCACCCTACTTCATTTTGGTATACACTCAAAATATCGAGTTTTTAATATCGATTTGCATTAATATCAAATAACAAATATAGAATGGACACAATATCGAATAGACCGAATATAGACTACAAAAATAATGAATAGAATAGCTTTAATATCGAATTCAAAAATATAGAATGGACAAAATATCGAATGGACAGAATATAGACAACAAAATTATCGAATGGACAGAATATAGACAACAAAAATATAGAATGGACAGAATATAGAAAACAAAAATATCGAATTTGAGGTAAGTAAGTTAATTTCAATTTTTTAATAATATCCAATTTGTTAAAGTTATTTTTTATGTTAGTATATGTGTGAAAAGAGTATTTTTATTTTATAATTCATTTTAATTAATTAATTCTATGGTATTTAATTTTTGCGTAATATAATTCTGTAGCGGGTTGTGGGTTTATAGGGGAATAGGGTGGGAAGTAATTTAATTAGAATTGATTAATTGTTTTTATTTATTTATTGGTATTTATCTTGAATTAATTGTTAATTAATTTTTAATTGGTAATTAATTAAATTAGAATTGGTAATTAATTTTTTTTAATTGATTAATTGATAAATATGTTAAATTTAGTAATTTAATTCTGTAGTGGGTTGTGGGTTTATAGGGGAATAGGGTGAGGAGTAATTTAATTATAATTGATTAAATATTTTAATTTATTTATTGGTATTTATCTTGAATTAATTGTTAAATAATTATTAATTGGTAATTAATTAAATGATAATTGGTAATGAATTTTTATTAATTGATTAATTGATAATTATGTAAATGTTTGTAATTTAATTCTGTAGCGGGTTGTGGGTTTATAGGGGAATAGGGTGGGAAGTAATTTAATTAAAATTTATTACATGTTTTAATGTATTTATTGGTATTTATCTTGAATTAATTGTTAATTTATTATTAATTGGTAATTAATTAAATGATAATTGGTAATTCATTTTCATTAATTGATAATTATGATAATTTTAGTAATTTAATTCTGCAGCGGGTTGTGGGTTTATAGGGGAATAGGGTGGGAAGTAATTTAATTATAATTGATTAAATGTTTTAATGTATTTATTGGTATTTATCTTTAATTCATTGTTAATTAATTTTAATTGGTAATTAATTAAATTTTAATTAGTCATTAATTTTTGTTAATTGATTAATTGATAATTATGTTAATTTTGTTAATTAATTTACTGTAGCGGGTTGTTGGTTTATAGGGGAATAGGGTGGGAAGTAATTACATTAAATATATTTTTTGTTATTAATTTTTTATTAATTGGTCATTATTTTTCAATTGTTAATTAATTAATTGTAAATTAGTAAATCATTTGTGTTAATAGGTAATGATTTTAAATAAATATTTTTTATTTGTATTTTCAATTGATTAATTATTATATTATATTTAATTGGTAGTTAGTTTTTATTGATGTGTAATTGGTATTAATATATATATTTTTTAAATTAATATATGAAGCATTAACTTTCCCGCTATCCAACGCTTTCCCTACTGTTGCACTCTCGGGAGTGGGAATAGTAATTTTTACTCTACCGCTATCCAATGCTTTCCCTACTGTTGCACTCTCTGGAGTGGGAATAGTAATTTTTACCCCTACGCTATCCAATGCTTTCCCTACTGTTGCACTCTCTGGAGTGGGAATAGTCATGTTTACCTTCCCGCTATCCAATGCTTTCCTTACTGTTGCACTCTCTGGAGTGGGAATAGTAATTTGAACCCCTATGATATCCAATGCTTTCCCTACTGTTGCACTCTCTGGAGTGGGAATAGTAATTTTTACTCTACCGCTATCCAATGCTTTCCCTACTGTTTTACTCTCTGGAGTGGGAATAGTAATTTTAACCCCTACCCTATCCAACGCTTTCCCTTCTGTTGCACTCTCTGGAGTGGGAATAGTAATTTTTACCCTTCCGCTATCCAACGCTTTCCCTACTGTTGCATTCTCTGGAGTGGGAATAGTAATTTTTACCATTCCGCTATCCAACGTTTTCCCTACTGTTACACTGACTGGAGTGGGAATAGTAATTTTTACCCCTATGCTATCCAACGCTTTCCCTACTGTTGCACTCACTGGAGTGGGAATAGTAATTTTTACCCCTACGCTATCCAGCGCTTTCTCTACTGTTGCACTCACTGGAGTGGGAATAGTAATTTTTACCGTCCCGCTATCCAACGCTTTCCCTACTGTTGCACTCTCTGGAGTGGGAATAGTAATTTTTACCCTCCCTCTATCCAACGCTTTCCCTACTGTTGCACTCTCTGGAGTGGGAATAGTCATTTTTACCCCTATGCTATCCAACGCTTTGCCTTCTGTTGCATTCACTGGAGTGGTAACAGTAAATTTTACCCTTTCCGCTATCCTACGGTAAAAATATTGTCTATTTTTATTAATATTACGTTCATATATATATATATATATATATGCCACGAACTCCGCCAGGACCCCAAATCAAACTCCAGGGAAATAACGAAACCGGACCCTCACGGATATTTTGCAAGTTTAAAGTTTTATTCCATCCTTTTGTGCATAGAACACGCCGCCATGACGCGTTTCGGGACCTCCGCCCCTTGATATATATATATATATATGCATTAATAAATCAATTTGTATGTTTCTTTTTTTTAAGTTACATTAATAATTTATTAATTTTAAGGTTATTTAAGTATTTTAGGTATATTTAAGTTAATTATATTTATTATTTCATACATTTTTAATTACTTTAAAGCATTTAAAAAAAATTGATATTTTGACTATCTATATTTTTTACATCGATATTTTGGATTCGTTATTTTTGTACTTACCTGTTTGGAGATAGGAAGTCGAAATTTTGGCATTCTATATTTTTGACTCGATATTATGGTAGTTCGATATTTTTTCCATCGATATTGTTTCAGTGATCCCTTCATTTTCAATGGTGTCTTGCAAGAAAGTGATGCTGCCATGAAAAGAAAAAGTGTCCGGTGTGATCTAAGCCTGGTTTGAAGATGTGAAGAACCTGAAAGCCGGGGGGGACAGAGTCTGGGTAACTTGCCGGTCACCAAGGGCAAGATAGTCGAATGCCCACCGATGTCGGGTGCTTCAGGTGCGAAGAGGTGAAGCTTGACTCTGCAGCTGCGGGACCAGGAGACATTGAAAACAACCAGGATCTGTATGTGAGCTGTCCCACAAAGGATGTTGAGTGCTGGGAGGTCAGTGCTCAGATTGAACACCAACAAGCCTTGGCAACTGCAATCCATGCGGTCAGAGAAAAGATCCTTCGGTGAGGACCAGCAAGGCCCTGGGAACTCCCCAAGCAATGGAGAGTCAGGGCACATCTGGAGCAACCTGGGAAGACCAATTAAAGTCAAAGATGCCTTCTTGGGGACCCACAGGTCAATGGACAAGGGATCGCAAAGGGACCTCGAGAGGAATCAGAAAATGCTAGCCCACAGAACACTCGTGGAGTGTAGGCCAGCAATCTTCAGTGGAGTCACAGCTTGGGGTCACAGCTACAAATAACCCAATGCTCAGCCTTAGGGGTTGCCGGAAAGCTGATGCTTCTACAAATCATTGCGGTGTCCAGGGGTTCAGGTTGCATGGTCACCACGAGGGATACTGGCCTCAGACTTGCTGTGGGCACAGATCAACCTCTAAGACCTCAGAAACCCACCTCCTGTGTTGCAATATTCTTCGAAGTCCTCAGGAGCTGCGGAGATGCATACCGGCCAGATGCTTTAAAGGTGCCTTCCAAGCAGCGGAGTAACTACTTTACTCCAAGGGAGATTCTTCAGTCATCCAGCGTAGTGAAGATTGTCCAAGTACTGGGTTTCAGTAGCAGAGTTTACTCCAGGTAATATCCAAAGTCCTGTAACCAGGGGTTCCTACTTTATACCCAAGGAAGGGGTGGCACCATCTCTGGGGACTCACCTATGGGAGGGTTTGGAAAGAGGGGTGGCTACACACATGTCCTGTGTCCAGTTTCACGCCGGAGCAGGGCCTGAGAGCCCCTGCAACCGGTTTGAGCTGGACTATGCACAGGGACACCAAATGTGCCCCCAATGCAGACATCAAAACACTCTCAGAGTGCACCCTTCCAGCCCCAATACACTAAAGCCTGTCTGGGAGGTGGTCACACCTCCCTGTGACAGGAAACCTATTGTCAAGCCATCCCCTGCCTGAGTTTCATCCAGCAGCAGGAGGGCAGAATTGTGTCTGTGGCTGGCAGCATCCATTTTGTAATGCCAGGGTTCTGTAAGCTGGTACCGGGTATACCGGTGGTGCAATGTTTTTCCCTCTAGTAGGGTGGAATCATACCTCCCATGCCAGTTACTGGCAGGGAGGTATGAATCCTAGGTGTTTGACACCAAACACAACAGGTTTCTGTGCAGCCGTTTTAAAGTTAGCAATTACCGCAAGGTTATAATGCACTTAATAGTATATGGTATGGCTGCATCACAGACAATCCCGGAGAATAGATTTCGAAGGCTGCAGAGAAGCTCTGCTCAGGCATGGGCACCCTCTCACATAAAACAGCCAGCACCCTGCCTTCAGGATTGGTAAGGCATGCCGTAGGGGTGACTGATAGGTTTATATGTGCAGTGATCAAAAGAGATATAGGTAACCTTTATCTCAGTAAGGGGTGCATGCCCCAACTTACCCAGGCTGCAGTAGCAGACCTGTGGTGTCGTTTTGGATGGCTTCCCAGAGGTGGCATAATACCTGCTGCAGTCCCTGGTAGGCCTCTGGGGTACCTATGCCCTGGGTACATAGTATACCATATACTATGGACTCATAAGGGTACCCCAGAATCCACTCTGGAGTGTATCTAAAGTACATGGAATCAATTTAGAAGAGAAAACAGATAGGCTGGTGTCCTGATTAGCAGGACCCCAGCCATACTAAGTTGAAAAACAGTGAAACATCAGCCAAAAGTGGGGGAAATTATAAGAAGCAGATCCTACTCTCCTACATTCACCACCACCGAAAGTACCGTCTCCATATGTTTGAATCTCTGGCGACAATTGAGCATCCTAGGAAGCCATACCACTTGATTGACGCCAGTGGGCAATGACAAGTTATCTAATCAATCAATCAATCAATCAATCAAGGGATTTGTAAAGCGCACTACTTACCCGCTAGGGTCTCAAGGCGCTGGGGGGGAAAGGGGGGCAGCTGCAGCTAGTGGTTGAAGAGCCAGGTCTTGAGCCGTCTTCTGAAGGCTGGGAGGTCTGCGGTCTGTGGTAGGTGGAGGGGGAGGGCATTCCAGGACTTGGCGGCGCGGTGGGAGAAGGATTTGCCCCCGGAAGTGGTTCAGTGGATGCGCGGGACGGCGGACAGGGACAGGTCGGCGGAACGGAGTTTCCTGTTGGGAACGTGGAAGGCGAGTCTTTTGTTGAGATAGGCAGGGCCGGTCTTGTGGAGTGCTTTGTGTACGTGGATCATGAGTTTGAATGTGATTCTTTTGTCGACGGGGAGCCAGTGCAGGGCTCTTAGGTGCGGGGTGATGTGGTCCCTAGGATCAGGCGTACTGAGGCGTTCTGTATTCTTTGGAGTCTGTTGATGAGCTTGGACGGGGCTCCGGCGTAGAGGTCGTTTCCGTAGTCAAGTTGGCTGCTGACGAGAGCATGGGTGATGGTTTTCCGTGTGTCTGTCGGGATCCATCTGTAGATCTTGCGGAGCATGCGGAGGGTGTGGAAGCAGGAGGAGGAGACTGCATTGACTTGGTTGGTCATGCTGAGCTTGGAGTCGCGTATGACTCCTAGGTTGCGTGTGTGGTTGGTTGGTGCCGGGGGTGTTCCCAGTGATGCTGGCCACCAGGAGTTGTTCTACGCTGAGGGGTTGGGCCCGAGGATGAGGATCTCCGTCTTGTCCGTATTCAGCTTGAGCCTGCTTGCCTCCATCCAATCGGCGACGGCCTTCATGCCCTGGTGTAGGTTGGATTTGGCGGTGAGGGGGTCCTTGGTGAGGGAGAGGATCAGCTGGGTGTCGTCGGCATATAAAATTATGTTGAGGTCATGTAGTCTGGCGATGCGAGCGAGGGGGGCCATGTAGACGTTGAACAGCGTCGGGCTGAGGGAGGATCCCTGGGGGACGCCGCAGATGGTTTTGGTGGTTCCAGATTGGAACGGGGGGAGGAGGACTCTCTGGGTTCTGTCGGTGAGGAAGGAGGTGGTCCAGTGCAGGGCCTTGTCTCGGATCCCTGCGTCATAGAGGCGTGTGCATAGTGTGTGGTGGCAGACGGTGTCGAAGGCGGCAGAGAGGTCCAGGAGGACGAGGGTCTCTGTCTAGCCGTTGTCGAGTAGGATTCTGATATCGTCTGTGGCGGCGATGAGGGCGGTCTCTGTGCTGTGATTGCTGCGGAAGCCTGACTGGGAGGAGTTTAGGATGCTGTTGTCTTCTAGGTAGCGGGTGAGCTGGGTGTTTACGATCTTTTCCATTACTTTCGCTGGGAACGGAAGCAGGGAGATGGGCCGAAAGTTCTTGAAGTAGCTCGGGTCAGCCTTGGGTTTCTTCAGGAGGGCGTTGATCTCGGCGTGCTTCCAGCTCTATGGGAAGGTTGCCATTTCGAAGGAGAGGTTGATGATGTTACACAGGTGGGGTGCAATGAGGCTGTCGGCTTTGTTGGCGATGTGGTGGGGCAGAGGGTCAGACGGGGAACCTGAGTGGATGGTGCTCATGGTCTTAGTTATTTCTTTGGTGCTCACATTGGTCCAAGTGGTCAGAGGGTCGTGGTCAGTGGGGCTCGGGGGGTTCATCGTGGCCGGGTCCGTAGGGTGTGTCCGGGTGTTGAAGCTGTTGTGGATGTTGGTGATCTTGCGGTGGAAGAAGGCTGCGAGGGTGTCGCACAGGGCTTGCGATGGCCGGATGTCGTTGGTGCAGGAGCTGGGAGTGGAGAGTTCTTTCACGATATTGAATAGCTCTTTGCTGTTGTGGGCGTTGTTGTTGAGGCGGTCTTTGAATGAGGATCTTTTGGTGGTCCTGATGAGGTGGTGGTGGTTGTGGATGGCGTCTTTGTGGGCTGTGCGGTTGGCGGGTGTTCTATCGTTGAGCCAGATGATCTAGAGTTTCCGGCAGGTGCGCTTGGAGGCTAGGAGCTCCGGGGTGAACCAGCTGGCTCTCTGGCTGGTGTCTATGTCGGTGGGTTGTTTCATAGGTGCTATGGTGTTGGCGCAGTCCTCCATCCAGAGCCTGAGGCTGCGATCGAGCCACCTGGCCATCCACTGAAGCTGTGCCACCAAATAGTAGGCCTCGAAGTCAGTCCCCCAATGCTATTGCCGCAAACGGAAGTCGCAGAGTCTGCAGGGATACCCTATTGCATCCCCCATCCCACACCAGGTCCCTTAATAATGCATCCAAGATCTTAAACCAGCTCTATGGTATTACTACCGGTAAATTAACAAAATAGTATAGGAGTCGTGGTAACACCACCATTTTGGACAATGCCACCCTAGCCATAACTGGAAGTTTGAGCGTGCGTATGGCTCTTAGGGCACTACCCAGGTTCCCCAGGTATTTAAAGAAATCCGATGCCCATTCCAAGTCCAGCGGGAGGGTCAGAGGTCTAGCAAGGGCAGGGCGCAACGGTAACACATAAGTCTTCCTCTTATTAAGACGTAGTCCTGAAAGCTCAGCAAATTCCTCTAAAATACTTTACACTAAATGAATCTTGCTAGCACCATCCCTTAGGTAAATTAAATACATCATCTGTATATAGTGATACTATATGGCGAGTTCTGTCCAGAGCCAGCCCTAGTCTCTCACCCTCTTGCCCAAACCATTCTGCCAATGGTTTCATTGCTAAAGCAAAAAACAATGGTGATAGGGGGCATCCCTGGCTGGTTCCTCTATTGATGGGGTAAGAGGCCGACACTGTGCTGTCCGTGCGCACTCGAGCTCTAGGATTTTCATACAGGAGGCGAACCCAGTTTAACCACTCTACTCCCATCTGCATCTTTCAGTGTCAGTAAAAAATACCAGCGGAGAGAATCAAAGGCCTTCTCCAGGTCCACTGCTACCACCACCACATAAGGGTAATCTCCCAGGTCTTTATGAAACAGGACACTATATAGTCTCTGCAAGTTATGTAAATTGATACTTGTATAGCGCACTACTCACCCGCAAGGGTCTCAAGGCGCTTGTACAAATACCACTGTGGAACCCATCCAGGCTTTCCCTGTGAGGTGTCCACTCCTGGACACCCCCAAGGTGGAGGCCAGGCATCCTTATCATTGTGGGGGCCGTTGTGGAGATTAAGCAAGCTATTGCCCAGAGTGGGGCTCCATGATTGGAATCGGCACCGAGGCGAGAATTATCGGGTCTGTGGAATTTTGAGCCCAAGACCCGCCGAGGCAGGGAATTGAACTCTTGTCCCGGGCTAGACCTCTGCATCAGGGTCTGCCGCTCTAACCATTGAGCCACACTTCTCCAAGTTATTGGATGTGGAACGTGAGAGGATAAAACTGCTTTTGTCAGTATGGACCAATCGCTGCATACGCGGTAAAAGCCTATTTGCCAATGCTTTGCTCAAAATTTTAATATCCCTGTTTAACATTGCCAAAATTCCGTCACTTCTGCATTATCATTCTTTGTCTTTGGTAAAGGAATCACCAGTGCTTCCCTAATGGAGGGCGATAGTTGCTTCTCCTGGAGCGCAGCCGCATACTTCTGCTCCAACCTCGGGCCAATATATTCACAAAGGTCGCATAAAATTCAGCCGGAAGGCCATCAGGCCTAGGTGTTTTCCCCCGCGCCATATCCTTGATGGCTGCCCTGATTTTATTAGCCTTAACTGGTAACCCCAGCAAGTCCTGTGAGTCCTGGTCCAGTCCCTGTAACCGCAGCCCATCTAAATATATCCCGTAATTTGTCTCCCTGGCTAATTCCTGGTGGTCCATAGAATGTCTCATAATACTCCCTGAACGCATCATTAATCGGTCTTGGAGAGCAGAGAACCTGTCCATCTAGGAATTGAAGTTTCCGTATTTTCCTGTCTCATCAACCAGGCCATAAGCCTCCCTGCCTAGCCGCCCTCTTCATGTTGCTTTGCTTGGTAAGCTTAAAAATGTAGAGCCTGTAGCCTATCCCACGTGGTAATGTAAAGGCTCCTCACATCTGCTAATTTACTCTGTACCTCAGTCCCTCTCTGTATCTTTCGATCCAATGCCAGAATCTGAACTTCCAGTTCTTCTAGCTCTCAGGTAATCTCTGGTCTAGCTCCCACCACCTGTCCCAGGCATTGTCCTCTGGCTACCACTTTAAATGCATCCCATTCCACCAAGGGGGAGCTAGCGGTACCCTGGTTCTCAGAAAAAAATCCATTTGCATTGCAGAGAGAATTTTCCTAAATCCATCATCTTCCAGCAGGTCAGGATTCAATCTGCACAGTGAGATTGGAGACCTCTCAGGAGTGGGAGCTAATCATAGCAGTAAGGGACTATTGTCCCAAAGAGATCAACCCAGGTATTTAGCCTCAGACAGCATTGGGCCAGATTATTGGAACAAAGAAACATATCTAGTCATGTGTGCAAGTCATATAGGTAGGAGTAGTAGGAGTATTCTCTCTGTTGTGCATTATGAAGTCTCCAGACGTCTATTAAGTCCCACCCTGCTGTCCAGTTCCTGACTCCCCTGGCTATAGTGGCAGGGAGTGTACCCCGCAGTGTGGGAGTGGATCTATCCCATCCTATGTTGTAGACACAATTAAAATCTCCCCCCAGTATCAGATCCTCATGTGCCGCCCCTGCTAATGTTCCAGAAAGCCATTCCAGGAAGGGGATCTGATTGTGGTTTGGCACATATATACTTCCCAATGTTATTTTCCTGCCCTTCAAATTGCCCTTTATCACCACAAATCTCCTGTCAGCATCTATTATTTTTCAGGAGAGCTGGAAGTGGACCCCCAGCCTGATCCCCACAAGCACTCCCATGCAAAAGCCCAGTAAGTAGTTGCAAATAATTGCCCTCTCCACCTCCGTCTCAACCTGGTCACCTGCGTTTCTGTCAAATGGGTCTCTTGAAGCAGTACCACATGCGCTCTCTTGTGTCTGATATAGTTCAGGATACTGTAACGCTTGGCAGGCGAACCCATACCCCGAACATTCCAAGTATGGAGTTTAAACTCCTCAGCCTGACTGGTATTCCGTGTAATCAATCAGCATAGTGCCCCCCACAGCACCCCTCCAGAGCGTCAGCTGGAAGAATAATCCCAGACCTCCTGACATGTAACAACAAACCCAACAATTCAACTCCCCAACCCACGAGTGGACTGACAACGGTCAGCTGCCCAAACTCACAAAAAGATTGCATGATACTAAACTACATCAAGGAGTTAAGGCTCAAAGCTACTGGTGCAAGGGCCTACAGGGGAGCGAGACTATCTCAACTAATACCTAACAAGGTACTGATATGCATCTTGGGTACCTCAGCCTAGATTGGCCGTTCCACCCCGTGCCCAGGAGCGCCACTCACCACACTCCCTCTTTATGTACTCCTGCTCTGAGGAAGAAAAATCAGGTGTGGATAAAAACAACTCTGGAATATGACCATCTGCAGTTTAAGGAGTCGCAACTGATAAACAGACACTGCCACTACAAGACGTGTCTGAGTCTGAGCCATCAGTTCCTCATTCCGACCCTGAACCTCTCTCGGATGACGATCTTCTACTTTGCATCATGACTGCAACTGCCTGTAGTGCTTTTGCTCTCTCTGTTGCTGTTCATGACGGGCTTGGCTTCTTAGCAGTCCTCCCCCATGGATGTCTCTATAACCGCTTCCCAGGGTCTCTGGCTCTGATCGATTGTCCCTCTTCCTGTTGTAGGGATTGACCTTCCATTTTATAGACCTCAATCCACTCCCAGGTAGACTTGGGGTCCTCGCAGAAAGGTTTGTCCCCTCCAGCATGATCTTGAGCCTGGCCGGGAACATCAGAGAATTTTGGATCCCCTCCTCTCCCAGGGCCTTCTTGACTTCAAGGAACGAGGTACAGAGTCACTTGACCTCAAGAGGATAGTCAGGGAACAATGACACCTTATTGTTCTCAATTGTGTACGGCCCCTCCGAGCACGCTCTCTGTGAAAACAGATCTCTGTCTCGGAAGTGAAGCAGTCTGGCCACCACAGGGCGTGGCGGCCTTCCCGGCGCCGGCGGTCTGGTGGGCATGCAGTGAGCTCTTTCCAAGGTATAGAACTGAGACACCCCTTCCGGCGCCACCACCTCACAAAGCAATGCCTACAGGTATTTGACCATGTCTTGGCCTTCCACTCCTTCCGGCAAATCTAGGACCCTCACATTGTTTCTCCGGTTTCGCCCCTCTGGATCTTCTGCTCACCGCTCCAGTATGTTAACCCTACTAGATAGTTCACCGACCTGTTCAGTCAAAGCCTGCTGCGCTGGGGCAAGCACATCCAGTGTTGATTTAGTTTTGTTTCACTCTGTCCGCCAATTTAGAGTGCTCCGCTCTCAACAGGCTCAGGCCCACCGCAACTGTGCTAATGTCTTGATGCAACGTCACTTTGGTGTCGGCGATAGCCTCCAATATTTTGGACAGTTGTTGGTGCAGAGGCACCTCCGGAGATTCTCCTCCCGAATCTTTTAGCCCTTGGTCTGGCACACTGTCTTTCTGTTCCGGGGGGATCCCGTCTGCTGTCCCCTAGGCATCCCAATTGCAGGAGTGATCAGTTCTCCGGGCAGTGATCTAGTGCTCTGTTCTCTGGGCAGCCGGGGAGCTGCCACCGATGTCTCAGCCCCCTCACTCCAGCGACTTGACACTTTCCTCTGCACTGCTGTTCGATTTTTCTAGCAAAGGCCTTGGCACGCAACAGCCCAGCCAGCCACCAGGCGTGGTCGTCAACGTCGTCCCCTGGGGCCTAGCACGAACAGCACCCGGGTCAAGCCATGCCGCTCCGGTGGAGGGTCCCCACTGCAGTAGGCTGTACCTCCCTACAACAAGTTACAACCAAGCTGTGCCCAGGTCTCAGATCAGTTTTCCGTCTGGAGATCCGTGGCTCACTGGGGAGCAGAAAGTAGCTGGATGACCTCCAGGGGATAACATCAATCATGTCTTAATATGGCTGCACAATCGATACTAGGAGCTGGCCAGTGGGTGCTTATTGGAACTGTGAGGGCCCCCGCAACAGTGAGCGTTCATAATGGATCACAGTAAGTGCAAGTACCTTTCTAGCTCACCACTAGAAAGACCTGTGGCCAAATACCACAAAATCCATAGCATAGCAGAGAACCGCACGGGGCAGCAATCCTAGCCGAGGCTTCTCCAGGTTTCTAACCGCCTCAGCTGGCCACAAGCTGTGCGGGCAGCAGGTCAGCATGGTAGTCCCCGAACTGTGGGCCCAATTCACAGAATGAACTTAAGACTCAATCCTAAACTTACTACTAATTTGGTATTCACAGAATGCACTTACTACTTTTGGCATTCACAGAATGAACTTACTACTTTTGGTATTCACAGAAGTTAGGATTTTGTCTTAAGTTAGTCTTAAGACAGACTTAAGACAAACTTAAGACAAACTTAAGACAGACTTAAGACAAATCCTAACTTCCTAAATTATTGCCTCACAGATGTATTTTTATGCATATGAATCAAATGATATAACTTGCTCTGTTGTGTCGGTTTGCCTACCTGGCCCACATATTACCTTTATTGGCATGTTCCCCTCTGCTGTTCCTATACTGGTATCAATGTGCCTCATGGATTTTTTAAAGGTTTAATTGCTGCTTTGCTCATTATGCACTTTGGGGCAGATCTACAAGAAACAAACGCAGCGCAGTGACGCAAGTCATTTTGCTGCGCTGCGTTAGTTTTGAAGCACAGGGATGCGACATATTTACAACAATATGTCGAATCTCTGTGCTTCCCCCTGCGCTGGTGCACAAACAGCTGCCATGCGCTGGAACAGGCACTCTTGCACCATGGTGCAAGGATGCCAGCGTTGTGGAGAGATTGTTTTTGTGCAGGAAGGGGCACCTTCCTGCATAAAAACAATAATTTTAGGTGATTTCCTCTTCCAATGTGTGCTGTAGCATGCAGCATGCACTCAAAGAGGAAAGAAATGAGGAGAATAAGGTGTCATAGCATTCTGACGTGTTTCCAAGTTTACAATATCTCATAAATCTGGAAATCAGTGGACATGGGTGTTGTGTGGGAACACCCACAGCAACACCCTTGTCACGCCCCTAACATGAAAAGTTTTGCGTGAACAGGGGCGATATTTACAAGCACAGGTTAAGTAAAGCAGGGTGATTTTTATATCAATGAAATTTGTATGAATAGAGGTGTGACATATTTCGAATTTCCAGAAATGACACCATTATGCCACACCACATAATTATGCTGGTATTTGCGGACCAATAACAGCAGATGAGTGCAGGAATGATGCGAACAACCATAACATGACCAGCTGTTGTTTGCAGATTTGGTGTTTTCATGCAATTTCTTTTGTGCAAATACATCCTTGTGTCAAAAACGGATTTGGGGTATGTAATGCAATCACGGAAACTAGGACCTAGCACATATCTTATGGTTGAGATCTAACAAGGATGTAGTAGGGGCTGGAAACCGTTTTTAAAAAAACCTTATAATTTTTAGACATAACATTCCCTCCTCCACTGATTTAAGCGCTTATTTAAAAAATCCATCAAATGAATTTGTGTACTGTAAATTGTACACATTTATGAAATGTGTTTTATTCTTGTTTTAAATGTGTGTGATTGTCATATTACGTTTTAAAACATTTTATACTAGAAATGTATGTACAGAATTATGTACAATTGCTGATCTCGTAAGAGATCTATATCAATAACATTTAATTGAATTGAATTGAATTGATGTGAGGATGCAGTTTGTGTCAAAATATAAATAAATAGAATAAAGAAATACATGCCAGTTTTGCCAGTCGCATAACTTTTCGTAATTTTCTTTTATTTTTGAGCAATTGCATGAAAGCAAATTATCCATATTTCACACGTCCGCGTCCAAATGACCGGAACCTTTTTGTTTCGCTGGCACACAGATTAAAATCTGTTGTTGACAACTTTACAAGACTCCGAAATTCAGTTGAGTCCCGAAAAGTTGATCAAAAAAGAGTCAAAAGAGGACAGGAGGAGAAGTGTGGCTCACTGGTTAGAACAGGCAGACCCTGAAGCAGAGGTCAGACCCGGGACCAGGGTTCGATTCCCGACGCGGCAGGGTGTTGAGCTCAAATGTCCACGGACTCGATAATTCTCGCTTCGGTGCCTGACCTAATCATGGGTTCACACTCTGCAACTCTGGGCATTAAGCTTGCTTAATCTCCACAACGGCCCCCCGCAGCGGGATGCCTGGCTTTCACCTTGAGGATGCCCTGTAGGGGCTATCTCACAGGGAAAAGCCAGGACGGGTACCCAAGGCAAGCGCTTAGAGACCCCTGGGTGATAAGCACTATATCAATCCAATATACAATACAATACAATACAATGCCCTTCCTCCTAGTCCAGGTGGGACGGTTCCATAAGGATACCTCAAAAGAACAAAAAGAAAATAAAGGTTGGTTTAGGGGGGCATCGGTGAAGACAAGACAGACGCACAGTAATGAAACCACTGAGTCGAGGGTGACCAAGTCCAATAGCCCGGTGAATCTGAGCACTGATGTTATGTACTTGTCCCCTGAGTCAGCTCCGCTCGTGACTGTCTTAATAGGAGTCCCACCCTTATTGGAAAATAGTAAAGAGACAACAAGGGACCTAATTCATAAGGTAACACATGGTCGTACTTTTGTCCCGCACATCATCATGGCCAGAAGAGTGGCCTGGGTAGGGAAAACCATAAGAAAAGATAGCAGTGGGAATTGCATTGTGGTTAATGTAACTCACCCTGCCCATGCAAGAGCAATGTTACAAGGCCAGAGCTGCCGCATCCACGGGTATACAGATATTCACACGCTGTTTTTTCTATCCAGAAGGGCCATTACAACCCCGGTTTGAGGGCAACAGATACACTTAGGCCCCAGGGAGGGTACCGCAAACCAATGAGGTCAGCCCTGCCCGGACCACACTAATTCCACTTTCAAATAGCTTTGCTCCATTAAGGGATCTGGATAGTGTAGATTGACAGCCAATTCCTTTAGTGACCACAGTTTGTACAAGTCATTCAGTAACAGTACAACCGATTGGCCCGCTAGAATAACTAGGTGGCAAAGTGACAGATCCCTTGGCATGCATGCTTACGACATGGAACATTGCTGGTTTGAAGGCAAAAAAAGATGACGAACAGTGGTCAATGGTAATACAGGCGACTCACATCATTGCACCCCAAGAGACCTGGGATGCCTCTGACTCTTTTGTAATGGATGGCTTTGCCCCTTTTTACAAAGCTGCCTCGCCCTTGATTGCTGCTAGTGCGAAGGGTGGTTTACTCCCCCTAATTTCTCTTAAACTATCCTGAACCATCAAGGGTCTCCCCAGTCCATTTCCACATTCTAGCAGTAGAAATGACCTTTTTAAGTGGGGCAACTCTGGTGATTGTAAATTTTTATAACTCATTTTGTAGAGATTTTGAGAGTGAACATCTGACTGGTCTCAATGTCTTCTTAGAGGAACTTGCACAGGGGAGACATACTCCCTACGTTTTAGTTATAATGGGGGATTTTAATATTCATTGTGTTAAATTAAACTGTGTGATAGGGAGGGAGCCCGATGAAGATTTACCACCAATGGCCCATTTTGAACACTCAATGCAAGGCACCCGGTTGGATAGTTTATTAGCAAACAATAATCTGTACTGTCTAGAGCCTGGGGAAGAAAAATAGGTGATTCTATCTTTCTTTGGTAGAGGTTGCAGTTCCACTATAGACTATGTTGTAATCTCATCCCCCATATACAAACATATTCCAAAGGTTAGGGTGGCTCAAACCAGTTTAAGTGACCCCAATCATATTATTGTGGAACCTAAAGGCTATTTGGTCTTTAGCGGTGGGGAGCCAAAAGCTCTGACTAATGGGGTTTTTCGGCCCACGGCCCAGGACCGAAAGTTAAGATGGGAGAAAATTGTCCCGGAACTCTTTTTACTTGAGCTATATACTGAGGGCAAAGAGGAAATTGAGTGTTGTCTAAATACACACAGTGAGCCAACAGAATTATTAGAGGCTTATGATAGACTAAGTAAGCTAATTGGTAATAAGCTAATAAGCAAAGAGTCCAAGGCAGGGACAAATGAGGTAAAGTGGTTTGATGCCGACTGTTCCAAAACTCATAAAGCCCTCAAGGTTGCCCTAAAGATCATACCCAAAGACCCAGAGTTGATTAAATCCGATAGAAAAGCCTACGATTTAGATTTAAAATCAAGGAAGGCTTCGCTAAGGGATCAGGCTTGGGAAGATCTAACACAGGCGTGTTCACAAGCTGATAGTGCAAAATTCTGGAAAGTGGTAAACAGCTCATTTTTTTAAAGACAACAGAACAACAAAAGTAGAGTGTGTAATCCCAGCTGATAGGTGGGTGGGCCACTTTGAACACATTTACTCAGTTGTTGTTGCAGAACATATAGGTCCCTCCTGGGTACCGAGCCCTTTACCCCTAGACTTGGCTGTGGATATAAAAAAGGGCCAGAAAGCCATTGAGGGTATATCCATCAGGAGCACTCCCGGCCCAGATGGAATACCGGTGGACCTTTATAAGTCAGATGCGGTGTATGGGGGAAAATTTTAACTGGAGTGTTTAATGCAGCAGTAAGGGTTGGTCAACCTCATTCATGGTCAACAGCGGTGATATTGCCAATTTTTAAAAAAGGAGCCAGGGAAGACCCGGGATGTTATCGCCCAATTTCTTTATTGGACTCCTTGGCAAAGATCATGGGAAAAGTAATTTTAGACCATCTAGCGACCTGGCTGGAAGAAAGGGATGTGCTGTCAGAATTACAATTTGGTTTTCGTAAAGGGAGAGGTACAGTAGAGGAATGCATGAACCTACTCATGATTACCAGTAAATATACCCTAGCCAAAACAGGACGTATATCATTGGCTTTTATGGACTTAACGTCCGCCTTTGACAGGGTAAACAGGTCTAAGTTATGGCACCTATTAATACATACAGGGATGGACATGAACTTAGTAAGTTTCTTGCATTGGCCCCATCTCAATCTAACTGCCTCAGTGAGATATAATAAAGATGGCTCCCTATCTAATGGTTGGAAGGTACAATGAGGAGTACGGCAGGGTTACATCCTTGCCCCGGTTTTATTTAGTTTGTATATCAATAATCTGGGGACAGTACTGTCTAACTCTTGCCTAGAGATTCCTAGAGTAGATTCTAAATCTATTCCAGCACTTTTATATGCAGGTGATGCAGTTTTAATTGCCTGGACCCCAAATGCACTGTAATCCTTAGTTAACACTTTTATTGATTTTATGGTAGCCCTGGATCTTGCAAGTAATTAAAAAAAATCACACATTATGTCAATGGGTTACCCAAAAGGGGGAATACATCTCTTCCCTGTAAAGGTGGAGTGCTAACCAATGTGCACACTTATCCATACTTGGGCATATTATTTGACGACAGGGGCACCTGGGTAGCACAGCGCGCTCTCAAGAAAAATATTTTGGCCAGAGCGACTGGGGCTTCACTGGATTTTGCTAGAAGATTAGGCAGCAAACCAATACAACCACTGCTAACAATATATAATGAGAAATGTGTCGCAATGACAGCGTATGGTAGCGTGGTGTGGGGGTTTGAGGACTGTAGCGAACTCCAGGGGGTAGAAAATAACCATTTATGAAAACTCTTGGCTGCCCCCCCTAGCATTCTAGCTTTTATTATCCATGAGGAACTAAGACAGGGCTACTTAACAGATAACATTGCTGTAGCTCCCCTCATATGGTGGCTAAACATCTGGTCGAAAGATAAACCAAACCTAAACCAGACCATCCTAGATGATTGCATGAGTTTGGATGGAGCCATGGAAATCCCGTGGTTAAATTATATTTCACAGCAGCTTTCAACTCTTGGGCAACCAGAGCTATTTAAGAATCCTAGGAAGCTGCAATCTGAAACTGTGAAAAACTTAAAAATTCAACTTCTCACTAGAAGGCAATTAGATAGAGAAACAAAAGAACTTATGAAACCTTCGTTTAGATATTTTATGATCTTAAGTCCTGGTATTTTAAGCCAACCATTCCGGTCTTTTGTTAATAAACTGCAGCACCGCTTTATTTTATCTAGGTTTAGATTTAGTTGTATCCACTGGCTCCTAACTGTACCCAAATACTTCTCAAAGTTAGGCTCCTTGCAACTATGCGCATGTGACAACTTCTCCGAACAAGATATATTGCACTTTATGTTTTTCTGTGGTTTTTTTACCGAACTGAGAGTTAAATATATTCAACCACTTTTTCAAGAGTGCCATTTTGCACAAGTTAGGCCAGCATTAACCTACCTACAAATGCTTTCTTCCCCCTTCGTTTGTTATGGGGTTGCACGCTTCCTGTCAAGGGCGATCCATAAACGAAATAATATGGTGGGTTTACAATCACAAATTGGGTCATCAGAATATGTCTGTTCTTTGTGTTTTTTATAACTTTCGCCACTTTAACCTACAACATCAATGTTTTTTAATGTAAAATGTACTTTTATGGCCAATATGAGACCAAATAAAGTTTTTAATTGATTGATTGGTTTAACCCCTGGATAGCCCCCGAGGTGTCCAGTACTCATGGCCAACCCCTTCGGTAGTTGACAGTATGTAAGTTAGCACAAGTAACAGTTATATAATTTAAAAAAATAACGTTGACTCAAAAACATAAAGGTTAAAGCATAGTCATGGTTATCTTTGGTTATTTATTATATGTATGACTGAACCTTAGAAAAATAATTAAAATAAAATTGAAGTTATGGTTGCAAAACAAAACCTAAAAAGCACAGAAAATCTAGGTAAACTAATCATAACTTGAATCCCCTCATGCATGAATTATAGCATTGATGACTCACTAAAGACATCTCAAATGACATCTTTAATGACAATTAGAGCTTCAGTTTAATTTTGTTCATTTCAATAAATAGATAGATTGGTCATTCATGTTCCAGTTCCCTCTGTTAATACTCGTTCCTCCCACAATATTTCAGCCAGGGACTTCTCCTTCTTCAATAGCAGGTGGAATGTCTGGGTGAAAGTCACTATGGGGCATATTACCAACCCTGGCGATATTAGATTATCGCTGCTTTAGCGGCCGTGTTCGGCCGTTTTCGGCCGCTAAGCCGCGATAATTATAACGCCCTATTAGAAAGCTGTCGCTAACTGATGTTAGCGACAGCTTTGTGGCAATAGCGAGCGGTTTGGGGCCCACTTTGCATGTCAGCGATATTTATCGCTAATGACATGCAAAGTGGGCGTTCCCAACCAGTTAGTGACTGAAAGCAGTCGCTAACGTCGCTATCGCCTATTAGCAAGGCAGGCGTAGCGATGGAAATATTCGCGCTAAGCGCAAATATCTCCAAAAGCTAACGCCTGCTCAGACCAGTTCTTAGCCGTATTATCCAATGGGAGGTGTATATTATGGCTAAGTCCCTATTGGCGTTAATGCGTAAATATCGCTGTATTCTCAGCGATATTCACGCATTTCGCAGTTATCGCCGGATATTTTATCGCTTTAGAGATAAACGTTGCTAATAGCACGTTATCTCTGCGATAATATCGGGCGATGCTTGGCGATCAAAAAAAACTCGCTAAGCCCATTTAGCGATAAATATCGCTAGTTGTTGGTAATATGCCCCTATATCTACAGAGGTAGTTGGAACTGTGAAGTACCATTGGACTGGCAGTTCCTGTTACCATCCACATGGGACAGTAGCGTAACTCAAAACGATGAGGCCCACCCAGCAGAATGTGATGAGAGGCCCCTGAGTCTTCCATATACCACAGATATTCCTACATCTCAATGGGTCCCCCTGAAGGACTGCCCCCCCAATGGTTCCGGAGCCCCTTGCACGGCATGGGCTGCAGGGGCATGCGTTAGGCCAGTGCCATCAGAATTACCAGGCCCCGCAAAATAAGGGCCTCAGTTTTTCCAGTGCAAGATGAGGAAGAAATTCCATAGGCAGCTTGAATTTCACTTTGTGGCTCGTATTGGGCTTTGGGTGGTTTCTGTCAGCTCAAAAATAAACACACTGAACTGGTGAGTGGGATAAAAGGCTAACTTTGGCAAAGTCAATTAAAAACTGGAAACATTGCAACTTTAAAAATCGAGATTCAAGATCCTTACTTTAAAATGAGTGCACACCCCTAATCTTTGTTAAGTAAGTGTTGTCTCCTGAGTCTACAGAAAGATGTTCTACACAAGTTGTGCTCAGGCATATATGTTTCTGGCCACACATTAACATTTATAGCTACAGGCTCTGTGTGTTTATGATTATACAAAACTGCAACAGCTCACTTTCATGAATGAACTAAAATGCTACAAACAACCTGACAAATGCTGTTGTATTTCTTGATTTTTTCTGTTTGTTAATTAGTGTAGAAAAATAGGTTGTGCTGAGGAAAAACAATATTTATTTAGTTGATGCAAACAAAAATAAATAGCTAAAAACTTTTTTTCAGAAACCTGTTTGTACAAGAATGAGAAGCTTTCGCTGCAGGCATATTAGAAAAGTATAGATTTTTTTTGAATATTTCAAAATTATGTTGATTTGAAAAAGTGTGACTTACCACTGAGGGGTGTCTAGGCGTTGGAGCAGGTGTGAAGGTCTTCTGCTGGGTGCTTGTTGAAGAGCCAGGTCTTCAACTTCTTTCTGACTTCAAGACGTTTGGAGCAGGCCCTTGTGTGTAAAGGGCAGTGTTCGACAGGGTGTGAGGTAGGAGAAGGCTAGGCCTCCTGTTCTGGTTTTGCGGATGCAAGGTGTGTGTGTGAGAGCGAATGAGGCAGAGTGTAGGTGTCTGCTGGACTGGTGGAGGTGGAGGTGATCGTTGAGGGAGACTGATCCAATACTGTGCAGGGCCTTGTATGCGTGTGTGAGGAGTTTAAATTGGCATTGTTTGTGTATCGGCAGCCAGTGGAAATCTCTGAGCTGAGGTGTGATGTGAGTGAGCCGTGGGAGATTCTGGACGATCTGGATGGTCTGTGTAGGAAGGTGGAATCTGACTGCATGGTTAACCCCACTTTGTTCCTGGTGTTTTGCTGGTTTTTGACTAGTCTGACTGGGATCCTGCTAATCAGGACCCCAGTTTATCTGCTTTCTCCCTAAATTGATTGCATGTACTTTAGGTACACTCCAGATTGGATTCTGCAGTACCCTTATAAGTCCCTACTATATGGTACACCATGTACCCAGGGCATAAGTACATCAGAGGCCTCCCAGGGGCTGAAGCATGTATTATGCCAACCCTGAAAGACCATTCAAACTGACACCACAGGTCTGCTGCTGCAGCCTGTGTGAGGTGGTGCATGCACCCCTTACTGAGATATAGGTTCCCTACATCTATTATAAATCACTACACATATACACCTATCAGTCATCCCTATGTCAGGCCTTTACAATCCTGAAGGTAGGGTGCTGGGTTCTGTTTAAGAGGGTGCCCCTGCATGAGTAGGGCCACTCTGCAGCCTTCAGAATCTACTCTTCGGGGTTGTCTGAGATGCAGCAAACCATATATACTTAAAGTGCATTATACCTCGCGGTAAATGCTAACTTTAAAACTGCTGCTTAGAAACATGTTGTGTTTGGTGTCAAACACCTTGGAATCATACCTCCCCACCAGTAACTGGCGGGAGAGGTATAATTCCACCCTCTTAGAGGGACTTATTTGGATCACCGGTTTACCCGGTACCAGCTTTCTCGAACCTGGGCATCACAAAATGGATGCTGCCAGCTACGGACACAATTCTGCCCTCTTGCTGCTGAGCCAAGCTCGAGCAGAGGAAGGCCGGACAATAGGTTTCCTGTCACAGGGAGGTGTTACCACCTCCCAGACAGGCTTTAGTGTATTGGGGCTGGGTGGGTGCACTCTGAGAGTGCCTGAAAGTCTGCACTGGGGACACATTTGCTGTCCCTGTGCATAGTTCAGCTCAAACCATATGCAGGAGCCATTTGCTCCTGCTCTGCCGTGGAACTGGACAAAGGACATGGGTGTAGCTACCCCTCTGTCCTGCCCCTCCCCTAGGATGGTCCCCAGAGTCAGTCCAACCCTTCCCTGGGTACAAAGTGGGCAACCTGACTACAGGATTTTGGATTTTACTTGGACTAATCTCTGAAACAAGAAACTAAGTACTTCGACGGTATACACTTCGCTCGATGACAGAAGAATCTCCCTTGGAGTAAAGGAGTTACTCCCCTGCAGCAGGAGGCACCTAAACACATTTGACCGGTTTGCAACCCCTGAGCTCCTGAGTACTCTGAAGATTTTTGCAACACAGGAGGTGGATTCCAGAGTGTCCCTGAGGTCAATCTGCTCTCTCAGCAATCCTGAGACCAGTATCCCTTGTGGGGACAGTGCAACCCGAGCCCCTGTGCACTGTATACTTTTCCAGCAGCATATGCTTTTTGGCTATCCCTGAGGCTGTGCTTTTAACTACTTGTAGTCCCGTCCCAGAGCAGCATTTCTCCTGAAGATCTCCTGGCTCCACTCTATGTGTGCTCTGTGGGCTGGTGCTTTGTGATTCCGCTCGAGGTCCCTTCGCAATCCCTGGTCCGTTAGCTTGTAGTTTCTGGCGAGGGTCACTTTTATTTTCCTTGGGCTTCCCTGGTTGCTCCAGATGTGCCCACTCCCCATTGCTTGGAGAGTCCCCTCGACCTTGTTGGTCCACACAGTAACCTGTTTCCTCAGCCCGCGTGGGTTGCCTTGGCCAAGGCTTGTTGGTGTTCAATCGGGACACTGACACCTCAGGACTCAACATCCTTTGTGGGACAGCTCACCTCCGGACTTTGGTCATCGTCAATGTCGCCTGGTCCCCGTGGCTGCAGAGTCAAGCATCCTATCTTCACACCGAAGCACCCGACATCTGTGGGAATTCACCTATCGAGCCCCTGGTCACCCTGAGGTGACCCAGACTCTGTCCCCTTTGCTTTCAGGTTCTTCCCACCTCGGATCCAGGCTTAGATTCCACTGGACACTTTTCATCTTGGCAGCAGCACTTCTTCACATCACGCCATTGAAAACAACAAGGGTTTCCTACACCATTTGACCCCTATGCACCCGACTCCTCTGGGATAGGTAATACGGGTACCTCGGTACTCACAACAATGCTGGACTTAGAACTTTCTATGTTCCAAAGGGTTTGCTTGTAGTCCTCTCCAAAGTGTCCTTAATCTGTAATTTTTCAACTGCGACTTTCCCATAGAGTTGTACGGAACTTGCCTCTGTGTTCCCACACTGCAACTGTCCATTGTGGGCTCCCTCTGTCACTCCTGTGGGTGGTTCCTTGGGGTCCCAGCGATTCTACGTGCTCTATGCCCTGTGTCTATTGAAGTTGTTGTTGTTCTACCATTTTTTCAGTATATGGTTTGGTCTCCCCCTGAAGGCCGCTGTGTATTGTGCTATATACTGTCGTTCTATTGATTAAGTAGTGTGTGCTTTATGTTCTAATCTCGAATAGAGATTAGTAGAGAGTGTTTAGTAATGAATACATATTTTTATATAACACTTGTGTGGTTCTCCTTTCATTTGGTCACTCAGGAGGTTCTGCTCTGGTAAAACAAGCTGCTTTACATCCCTTCAAGGCTTGGCCTGAAGGC
This sequence comes from Lissotriton vulgaris, assembly GCF_964263255.1. Taxonomy (NCBI): domain Eukaryota; kingdom Metazoa; phylum Chordata; class Amphibia; order Caudata; family Salamandridae; genus Lissotriton; species Lissotriton vulgaris. Next base: position 51,979 of record NW_028245371.1, read on the forward strand.
TGCTCTCCACAGGTATCACTAGGATAGCTTTCACTAAAGGTTCATTTTGACCTAATCACCATAAGGGTTGTTTGGACTGGTGTAAGGTGCTCACTATAAGTAGTGGACAGCATATACCAGGGCAACTTCTCACAATCTAAAGATGGTTGAGGAGGTGGTTTGGGATTCTGGCATATAGTGCATTGCCGTAGTCAAGTGTGCTGGTGACCAGGGCTTGAGTGGCAGTGTATTTAGCTCTCCTGGGATTCCATCAGAAGATGTGAACTTGGAGACAGGTGTAGAGTGACAGCCGGGATAAGCATCAAAAACGGTCTGAAACAAAGTTACGCGTTAGCACCAAGCTTATTTAATTTGTATCTGGCAGGCATGAATAGCCAACATGAATAGCCATCTGATAATCTTCAAGAGCCGTCCGGCCGAATTGGCAAAAGAAAGCCAATTACATGCCTGCAATACGCAGACGTTATTGTGGTACTGAGCCAAAACCCCATTGGCCTACAAAGAGTTATCAACGCCCTGACAAACTACATCGATTTGCAAGGGCTGGAGCTCAACCTGAAGAAAACAAAAGTGGTACGCTTAGTGGATATGCAGTTCAGCAAGTACAACTGGTATGTAAAAGGCAAACAGGCAGAATCGGTCTGCTCATGCAAGTACTGGGGAATTAATATGGGGGTGTCACATGTCATTAACTGAACAAACAACGGCAATGAGAGCCGAAGCTCAATCATTAATCTTTGCTTATATTTTCCTAAAAAAGAAATTGAGCTGCCATTCACATAACCACTTGAGGAAAGTAATGGCTATACAGAAGCTACCCTCCCTTCCATATGCATTGGAATATGGCGTGGCAAGGAAATATATATACTGAACGAGATGCAAACCAATTTGTACAAAGCAGGATTCTGTCTCTAAAAAGCAGCATCTCCAACTCCAATCCTTCTAGAATTTGGACTTCAAAATCAGAAATTTCAAAGAATACCTTCATAAAACTATGCTGGAAACTTTGTGCCTCAGAAGTTGGATCATTGAATAAGGTATGTTGGGTATAAATTAAGGCACAGATGGAGCAAAAGCAAATCAATGCATGGGGTGCCCTACTGGGTAAAACTTTAGCTGAATTAGGCATCCAAGAAGCATGAGATATCAAGTTGGAGAGATCCGCATTCTTTTAGGCTAAGTAATGCTACAGGAAAGAAAATGACGCTTTTGAAGATAAAAATATCCTGACTAAACAAAAACACGCGTGGACTGTGATAAACTCTTACACCCACTTGCGGCCGCAAGTCTACAGATCGGCGCATTTTCACCCAGCCGTAATCCATCAAAAGGAGCTTCGTCTGGTATCCTTTAGGAGTCTGCGACTCAAAGAATCTACTAACAACATGGAAAGGGAGCAGCAAAACACAAGCTGCCCTTCATGAGGATGTAGAGTAGAATCCATAAGTCATCTGATGTCTGCAAGTGCAATATCTAAATCAAATGCAGGACAGGACACTTGTAACTACGTTACATTAGGTTTCTTAGATAACCCTCATAAACGCTATGTTAGTTTTTGTTGCGGTTTATATCGTTTTTCCGCCCCACATAAGCGTTGTGGCATTTATCATTGGGTCATCTAGCGTGCTATATGCCAGCCTCAAGCCTGAGGCAACCTCTGGTGTGGCGTAGTAGTGTCCAGAGATGTGCGCAGATACCCCCACAGTGAAGGTTGTACTTAAAAACATCTACATCCAAAAACTACTTTAATTATAATGGGATGCGGTCTGTTATTAAAATAGATGGGTATGCTCTTAGATCAAGTTACTGGATCTTCGCATATCACTTCACTCACAAAGTCAACATGTTTCTGCTCCTTATTGCCCAGCCGGGTCTATGGAGCATTCGTCCGGACAGACACAATACAATAAAATTCTACTCACACCTTTTGTGTAGTATTCAGTGGTCTTTTTTGTTACCCACTTTGGTTCAAAATTGTTCGATTCACCTGTAATGAAAATCAGATGTAAAACATTTTCTCAAGAGCGGGGGTATATCGTAGCATATTTTATATATCTTCCTTTTTAGAAGATTAAGCATTAATTTATGCGTATTTTATTCACATTTTTAGTCTCTATGGGGACCATCATGGCGAGTCACAAAAGGAGCTTTCAAGAGCGAGATCAAACACTACATTGGGTAGATATTTACTAGAAAAGGGGAAGTGGGGGGATAGTGGTTTCTAATGTTGTCACCCCCCTCTATTGTCATCAAATTGATTTTTCGTCACATATCAACTTTGCCCATAATTACATGTTCTTATCGAGCTACTTTATGTTAGGCCGCTTTCACATAAGGTCTCTGTTTCATTAACCTATTTCAAGCGCGACTTTAATGTTGATACTCTTACCACGTAACCATTAGAGTACGGAGAGTCTGTGTTACGGGGCTGTTTGTTAACAAGACGAGAAGAACCCCATTGTTATTGTTCCTTAACATTTAAATTGCACCTTTCGTTTTCACACACAAAAATATATATCGGTTGTTACCACAATAGATTATTCGTTAGTACGTTGTCTATCAAGAAAGCGTTAGTGCACTTTACTTCGTGCCCCTTGCAAACCCGTTCAATTTGTTACCTTAGTAGCGTGAATTTTGCTGGTCCTCTGGGGAGCTGGACTCAAAGTCCCAGGCTGCGAGAAGAGGAGGCAAGAAACAAACTTCCATTAACGTTACCATATGGACGCCACGATATCCGTGTAGTCTCAATGCCGCCATTCTCACCCACAAGGAAAGGCGAATTCCGCGTCTAGTGCTGGCTCTGCCCCTGGACGCGGAATCGTCGTCATCATCCTGCTTTTGAGTCTTCATGATGTTAGTAATAGAAAGGGGACAGATTACGTCTATTTTTATGTTCTTCGGCGTAGATGCCGATATTATTAAACTTCCAAGTATCTCATTATTTTAATGCACTCCAAATATATACTATCTTCATTAGTAGGTTTTCTCGATATTTTCTTGTCTATATCCGTCATGACGGCGAAGGCTTGCTAAATTCATATTTTACTTCAGGAGCTGTTTTCTCTGTTAAAAAGCACTCCGTAATGTTACATAAGTGCTTTTGATCATTTATCCGGGTTCCCTGTATGTTAACGTTTTTGCAAAGCATAATTCTCATCATAGATATAGAGATAGGACTAGCAATGGTATTCAATGTCTCTATATACAAGCTCTTTCCATGGCATACATATAGTGTTCATTACCCATGGAATGACTGGTGATCATAATGATTGCTATGTGGTTATGCAAACTGATGCCACGGAATGTTGTCATTAAGGCCAAATTGGTGGGTTTACAGTCTGTCCACCCATCTTTGTTCCTTTTCATACAAAGTCTTTTCTGCATTGGTGGTTTTCTCTTTCAACATTTCGATCACAGTCCACTTAAGTTCTTCTGCATTGTGGCCGGATTCGACAAAATGGATACAAAGTTTAGTTGTGTTCTTCTTCAGTTTAATATTACTTTTTTGTTCCCCTATACTTAATTTTACTTTTCTGCAGGTCATTCCTATGTATTTCTTCCCACAGGGACATGTTATCATATCGATAACGCGCGTCGAGTTGCAGTTCGTTTGCTGCCTTTGAGTGCAGGTTAATGATTCTGTCAGTTGTAGAGTCTTAGTCGTAGTTGTTAATTTACATACAAGGCAGGTCCCGCATGGGTAGTGTCCTCTCACTGGGGCCATCTCGATATCCCTTACTTGTCCACTTGTGTGATGTTTCTTTGGACGTGTATGCACAAGTATGTCTTTCAGGTCCCGCGTTCGTCTGTTCGCGAATCTGGGTTTTGGCCAATTGAAATTGCCAGTTGCTAATATTCACCAGTTCTTATTAATTATTTTTTGTACATTGTATGTTGCTGGGCAGTATGTTGTGACAAATGTCACTAAATCTTGTATGGGTTCCTTCACATTTGTCTCAAGAAGGCATTCCCACGGTTGATTTTTTGCCCTCTTGCGGCATCTCGATATTGTTGACTGCTTATAATCCCGACTTTGTAGTTTTTTACTTAGTTCTTGTGCTTGTTTTCTGTAATCAATTTCCTGACTGCAATTTCTTTTCAGCCTCGAAGCTTGGCTGTAGGGCAGGCTATCCCTAAGAGGTTTTGGATGAAAGCTCTTATATGACAAGAGGCTATTCTTTGCAGTTGGTTTATGGAACGTTTTAGTTTCGACCTGTCCATTTTTTATGAAGATCGTCAGGTCCAAAAAATCTATGCTGGTGTTATCCGATGTGAAGGCAAATTTCAGCCATTTGTCTCTTATGTTCAGCCAATCAATAAATAGGTTTAGATCTTTGTCATTCTTCCAAATCATCAAGATGTCATCTATGTATCGCTTCCAGTATAATATACTGGAAGTGAAAGGATTTGTGTCAGTGAGCACATTGCTAGTTTCAAAATTGCTGACATACAGGCCTGCTACTGAAGGGGCAAAGGCACTCCCCATGGAAGTGCCATGGCTTTGTAAGAAGAGACTCCCATCAAATTCGAAAAAACTTTCAGTCAGTGCCAACTGACAACACTCTAGTACAAAATGTCGCGGTGTCCGGTAATTCCACTCTTCCATAAATAATACATCTTCTAGCATTTGTAATGTTTCTTTTTGCAGTACACTGGTGTAGAGTGATTCTACATCTAAACCAACCAGTAACATTGTCTCTTGATCGAAAGGCATATCCGACACTTGATTAAGGAGATCCCGAGTGTCCTTCGGTTCTCTTGTGATTAAGTATTCTGCTTCCTTTTTTGAAATCCAAGCATTTGTTTCTGCTTCATAGACCATCATGGCAATGGAGTTCTGTAGTCTTGGTGTAGGGTCAGAAACAATTTTTTTGTAAAACCTTTCATCAGCGAGGAGGGCTAGACACTGTTGTTTATACCCTTCCTTTCCTAGGATCACTATGCCCCCGCCGAAGACTCAGTTTTTCTATTCCTTACCAAAAATACATAAAAATAGATCCCCACCACCGGGACGTCCTATAGTCTCGGGAATAGGTTCAATATTAGAACCTCTGTCAAAGTTCGCAGATCAGTTCTTAAAACCTTTGGTTCCAAAAACACCAACTTACTTAAAGGACACTCGGGATCTCCTTAATCAAGTGTCGGATATGCCTTTCGATCAAGAGACAATGTTACTGGTTGGTTTAGATGTAGAATCACCTCTTAGGGATAACCTGCCCTACAGCCAATTTTTGAGGCTGAAAAAAAATTGCAGTCAGGAAATTGATTACAGAAAACAAACACAAGAACTAAGTAAAAAACAACAAAGTCGGGATTAAAAGCAGTCAACAATATCTAAATGCCGCAAGAGGGCAAAAAATCAACCGAGGGAATGCCTTCTTGAGACAAATGTGAAGGAACCCATACAAGATTTAGTGACATGTGTCACAACATACTACCCAGCAACATACAATGTACAGAAAATAATTAATAAGAACTTGCGAATATTAGCAACTGGCAATTTCAATTGGCCAAAACCCAGATTCGCACACAGACAAACGCGGCACCTGAAAGACATACTTGTGCATACACGTCCAAAGAAACATCACACAAGTGGACAAGTAAGTGATATCGAGATGGCCCCAGTGACAGGACACTACCCATGCGGGACCTGTATAAGACTCTACAACTGACGGAATCATTAACGTGGACTCAAAGACAGCATACGAACTGCAACTCGACGCACGTTATCTATATGATAACATGTCCCTATGGGAAGAAATACATAGGAATGACCTGCAGAAAAGTAAAATTAAGAATAGGGGAACAAAAAGTAATATTAAACTGAAGAAGAACACAACAAAACTTTGTACCCATTTTGTCGAATCCGGCCACAATGCAGAAGAACTTAAGTGGACTGTGATCGAAATGTTGAAAGAGAAAACCACCAATGCAGAAAAGACTTTGTATGAAAAGGAACAAAGATTGGTGGACAGACTGAAAACCCACCAATTTGACCTTAACGACAACATTCCGTGGCATCAGTTTGCATAACCACATAGCAATCATTATGATCACCAGTCATTTCATTGGTAATGAACACTATATGTATGCCATGGAAAGAGCTTGTATATAAAGACATTGAATACCATTGCTAGTCCTATCTCTATATCTATGATGAGAATTATGCTTTGCAAAAACGTTAACATACAGGGAACCCGGATAAATGATCAAAAGCACTTATGTAACATTACGGAGTGCTTTTTAACAGAGAAAACAGCTCCTGAAGTAAAATATGAATTTAGCTAACCTTCGCCGTCATGACGGATATAGACTAGAAAATATCGAGAAAACCTACTAATGAAGATAGTATATGTTTGGAGTGCGTTAAAATAATGAGATACTTGGAAGTTTAATAATATTGGCATTAACGCTTAACTACATAAAAATAGACGTAATCTGTCCCCTTTCTATTACTAACATCATGAAGACTCAAAAGCAGGATGATGACTACGATTCCGCGTCCAGGGGCAGAGCCAGCACTAGACGCGGAATTCGCCTTTCCTTGCGGGTGAGAATGGCGGCATTGAGACTACACGGACATCGTGGCGTCCATATGGTAACGTTAATGGAAGTTTGTTTCTTGCCTCCTCTTCTCGCAGCCTGGAACCTTGAGTCCAGCTCCCCAGAGGACAAGTAAAATTCACGCTACTAAGGTAACAAATTGAACGGGTTTTCAAGGGGCACGAAGTAAAGTGCACTAACGCTTTCTTGATAGACAACGCACTAACGAATAATCTATTGTGGTAACAACCGATATATATTTTTGTGTGTGAAAATGAAAGGTGCAATTTAAATGTTAAGGAACAATAACAATGGGGTTCTTCTCGTCTTGTTAACAAACAGCCCCGTAACACAGACTCTCCGTACTCTAATGGTTACGTTGTAAGAGTATCAACATTAAAGTCGCGCTTGAAATAGGTTAATGAAACAGAGACCTTATGTGAAAGCGGCCTAACATAAAGTAGCTCGATAAGAACATGTAATTATGGGCAAAGACGATATGTGATGAAAAATCAATTTGATGACAATAGAGGGGGTGACAACATTAGAAACCACTATCCCCCCACTTCGCCTTTTCTAGTAAATATCTGCCAAATGTAGTGTTTGATCTCGCTCTTGAAAGCTCCTTTTGTGACTTGCCATGATGGTCCCCATAGAGACTAAAAATGTGAATAAAATACGCATAAATTAATGCTTAATCTTCTAGAAAGGAAGATATATAAAATATGCTACGGTATACCCCCGCTATTGAGAAAATATTTTACATCTGATTTTCATTACAGGTGAATCGAACAATTTTGAACCAAAGTGGGTAACAAAAAAGGCCACTGAATACTACACAAAAGGTGTGAGTAGAATTTTATTGTGTTTTGTCTGTCCTGACGAATGCTCCATAGACCCGGCTGGGCAATAAGGAGCAGAAACATGTTGACTTTGTGAGTGAAGTGATATGCGAAGATCCAGTAACTTGATCTAAGAGCATACCCATCTATTTTAATAACAGACCGCATCCTATTATAATTGAAGTAGTTTTTGGATGTAGGTGTTTTTTAAGTACAACCTTCACTGTGGGGGTATCTGCGCACATCTCTGGACACTACTACGCCACACCAGAGGTTGCCTCAGGCTTGAGGCTGGCATATAGCACGCTAGATGACCCAATGATAAGTGCCACAATGCTTATGTGGGGTGGAAAAACGATATAAACCGCAACAAAAACTAACGTAGCGTTTATGAGGGTTATCTAAGAAACCTAATGTAACGTAGTTACAAGTGTCCTGTCCTGCATTTGATTTAGATATCTAACCTGGGGAACTGATTGGACACCAATTCCTCCTCCCTATCTTTGATCAGAAGTACATGTGCAATAGTCAAGGATCTGGGATAGACACTCTTTAAACCAATATTCCAAGAGCTAAACATCCGCTCCTGTAGGCAAGCTGTGACCTGCTGGATGGACTTTTTGAGAGTGATGGGGTGAAAGCTCCCAATCCCTTACTCACCAAAAAATGAGCACGTAGTTTTCTCGTCTTCTTGCCCTAGACAGGGGGTGCAACCCCTAACCCCCTGAGGTAAGTATGAAGCAACAGGTTTGTCAGGGCAGGATACTTTTCATCTATGATTTATCCTGGAAAAAATTCCAATTGTGCATGCGGAGTGTTTTGAAGGTTTATTCGCACTCTGTTCACCAGAGTGGGTGAGCAGAAAAAAACAGCCAACACGTGTTTCACCCCTTACATGGCCATCCGGCCCGGGGCTTCCTCAGGGCGTTTGACGTAGATTACGGTCTGTCAACGTCGTATTAATTATGCGGTTCTGATGGATTTTCTAGTCAGGGCATAATGCCGGTTGTGCCTCTGTATTCCGGTCTCGTCCGCCGTGAACAGAGTGCAAATAAACCTTAAAACACTCCGCATGCACAATTGGCTTTTTTTCCAGGATTTTTCATGTAGGAGGCCCTGACAAACCTGTTACCTGCTGGATGGGGGTCATCTGACAAATTGATATGTTGAGGGGTAAAATTCTTCTTACGAATAAGCGACCTCCTCCGAAAAGCAGACTTACAACAGCAACTGGCAAATTAAATGGACAGTTTTATGAACTATAATGAAAGGAATAAATGAATGATGTGAAAACCTGGGATGTGTGATTGTATCACTAGCAAGCATGTAAATGTAAATGAGAAACAGTTAAGGGTCAGCTAAACATCCTTTAACTTTCGGAAAAGTAGATTTTATACAGTGAACAAAGTAAATATTTGGTATACACTGCACTTGAAGGTTTTGAATAACCAACAAGGTTCTTTGACTTGAGTCGACATCAGAAGATGTTTCTGAGGCTGCGTAGCATGAGTGAGTGGGAGGAGCCGACTGCGCTCACCTGTGCCGCCATGTTGAGTTTGTATTCTAAGACGATTCCCTGGAGACATTTCTACCAATTTTTTGGGTGGGATTAATCTTTCGTTCCCAGGAGTTGTAAGCTGCCTGAAGTAAACATGATGGGGGGGGGGGGGGGGGGGGGCAGATCTCACTTACCTGCTGTGGCAGACATGGAGGCGCAGTACCCATCTGCCCCCGCTTCACAGGTGCTCTGAGTGTCGCAGCTCACACTGGTGGCAGCACACGAAAAGCACTTCAAGGAGTGGGCTGAAGAAGGAAAGAAACCAAACATAAGTGACATATGCAGAAGTGCTGAGCTCCCACAGTGCCTTCTAAGCGTGGATGGATGCATCTGTTCATGGTTTGACACTGTATTCAGACAAGATAGCTTTGCCTAATTGCAAAAATCTAACAACAATATTACATTTGCTTCCTTTTTTTAAAAAAACAGTTTGTTTTTCCTAGCAGATTTACGGCTCATTCCAGATCACTGCTGTCTGTTCATTTTTCAGGCCGGTGATGTTTTTCTGGTTCAGGATCTACCCTCCTCTTACCCATCGTTTCTCCCCCATCCGCAATGCCTTCTTTAGTGTTTCTTTTTAGATTTTCCTTTCTTGCTTCCAGTCTTATTTTTTACTCTTCCATTCGTTCCTTCCTTCGTTCTGCCTTACATATTAATGAAAGAGAACCGACTTCAGGTGCCCATTATGAGTTTACCAGAATTTGGTGTCGAGTTTTGTCTCCAAAATGGAAAATGACTGCCCACCCCATGAACACCGGCCCCCACGGAGGATATATTCCCTCATGCGGGGGGCGCACCCTCCGATATCTTCAGCTTGCTCTCAGCAGCTTGGAAGTCTCAGCAGGGGGTACTTCAGTCAGGGGTGCAGGGCTGGGGCTAGGTCTGGGGGCAGGAGGGGCAGAGAGTAGCATGATAAGGCCAGGGCTCTAGCTTCAGGAGATTTGTGGAGTCAGGGGTGGAGGCCTTGGGCCTGGAGGGGCAGAGAGTGGCATAGCAAGGGACCTAGGTTCAGGGGGGCCATGGAGACTGGAGTGGAGGGCTGGGACTGGAGGGGCAGAGAGTGGCATGGCAAGGGACCTAGGTTCAGGGGGGCCATGGAGACTGGAGTGGAGGGCTGGGACTGGAGGGGCAGAGAGTGGCATGGCAAGGGACCTAGCTTCAGGGGGGTCATAGAGACAGGAGTGGAGGGCTGGGACTGGAGGGGCAGAGGCAGAGCTGGGCAGAGCGTGTCTTCAACTCCTTGCTGTGATGTGGTGGAGGAGGGAGGAGACATACAGCCCCCCACCCCAATGCACTGTGCAAACCCTGCGGCTGTTTCAGTATCTAAGTGGACGATGGCAGGGCTGGGAGGGTTCATGGACCCAGGCAGGCCCAGCTCCTGGCCAGGACCTCTGGCTGTATCTAGGTGATGGGGGCATGGAGCTGTTTGTGACCCTTGTGGGGAGGGGATGGGCGGTGGGTGCCCTTTTCACCCTGGGCTCTGCGTGTAGCCGGGTGTGTCCTGACCCTGCTTTGCTGCTATGAACCGGGCCCTGGCTGAGGACAGCATTGTATGGTCCCCCAGGCGTACTGCAGCGGTGGGGCCGGGACCGGTTTTGCTTTTGCCCACATCCTTTACCCAGGCACAGTACTTGCACATTTGGGATTACTGGGCCACGAAATTGGGTTACTTTTTGAGTTCACTTTGAAGAACAACTTCTTTTCCTGCATCCCACATAACAGAGCCAGGTCTTGAGTCCAAGAGACCCCACCAGTTTCACACGATTTTGGTCTTCACAAAGATAGTTCAGGGGCTGAAAGAGCAAACATCTCTGTGTGAAACTCCAAAGAAAAAAGCGCAAGAACTGGTGCGTAAACACCAACTTCAACACAGTCCCTCCTTGATAAGTCTGTTCTAGAGTTAGCAGGATACCCATTAATGATTTTTCTGGGATGAGCCAGAATGAGGTTCTTAAATGGCCCCTGTGATGAGGGCCCCAGAGTTGTACCACAGATGGGCCCTCGAGGGCAGCTGTGGTCAGCTCTTTTCCGAAGTGGCCTTTACAGCTCCATGGAGCAGAGTGGTCTCATCTGGGCCACCTGATCTTCGGCTGCAGCTCACACTGACTCACACCTTCAATTTATTGCTTGCACAGGAAACACAGACGCGCCAATGTTGCCTATTTTTTATAATATTTTCGGGATTTGATAGTTTCTTTGTCCTTGATCTAGTAAATGGAGTTGCAATGGGTTCTCTGCAGTTTGAGAGAGTACATTAATCTCCTGTGGACTTTCATGTAGTGGAGCCTTGACCGGCTCTGGTGATTCCATCTCCTGGCCAGAGATGTTTTGGGGCATGACCACTGGCGGGAAGAAACTCAAGAGACATGGACGAAAACCAGGAAGTGATCTGACCAATATAGAGACACCCTGTAGAGGAACCTATAAGCTCATGTGTGGAAAGTCTAAGTACAGCTCATATGTGACGCTGCCCTGTAGTAGCAAGGTGAACAACCACACCCAAGAAGGGTCACTCACTCAGTTAGACAGAGCGCAGTGGACAGAGAGTCAGATAGTCAGATAGTCTTTAAGATAAGCCGCAAAAAGACATCAAGGATGCCAAAGGTGAGCACTAGTGAGACTTAGTGAATGCACCCCCTCCCCGGTGCTGAGACTGAGTGTCTGCTCTGTCCAGTCTACACCAGTGCGTCTGTGGGAGATGGGCTCCACACAGCCCACAAAATATCATCTATAGATGTTCAGCTCTGTGCAGCCCCACACAAGATCATCTATAGATGATCAGCTCTGTATTGCCCAATACAAGATCATCTATAGATGTTCAGCTCTGTATTGCCCAATAAAAGATCATCTATAGATGTTCAGCTCTGTACAGCCCAATACAAGATCATCTATAGATGTTCAGCTCTGTACAGCCCAATACAAGATCATCTATAGGTGTTCAGCTCTGTACAGCCCAATACAAGATCATCTATAGATGTTCAGCTCTGTACAGCCCAATACAAGATCATCTATAGATGTTCAGCTCTGTACAGTCCCACACAAGATCATCTATAGATGTACAGCTCTGTACAGTCCCACACAAGATCATCTATAGGTGTTCAGCTCTATACAGCCCCGGACAAGATCATCTATAGATGTTCAGCTGTATACAGCCCCAAACAAGATCATCCACAAGTGTTCAACTCTGCTGACTCCCACACAAGATCATCTATAGATGTTTATCTCTGTACAGCCTAATACAAGATCATCTATAGATGTTCAGCTCTATAAAGCCTCAGAGAAGATCATCTACAAGTGATGCACTCTGCACAGTCCAACACAAGAACAACTATAGATGTTCAGCTCTGTACATCCCAATACAAGATCATCTATAGATGTTCGGCTCTATACAGCCACAAAGAAGATCATCTACAAGTGATCCACTCTGCTGAGTCCCACACAAGATCATCTCTAGATGTTCAGCTATGTACAGCCCCTCACAATATCATCTATAGATGTTCAGCTCCGTACAGCCTCACACAAGATCATCTATAAATGTTCAGCTCTATACAGCCACAGAGAATATCCTCTACAAGTGATCCATTCAGCATAGTCCCACACAATATCATCTATAGGTGTTCAGCTCAATACAGCCCCACACAAGATCATCTATAGATGTTCAACTCTGTACAGCCCCACACAAGATCATCTATAGGTGTTCAGTTTTATACAGCCACTGTGAAGATGATGTACAGGTGATCCACTCTTTACAGTCCCACACAAGATCATCTATAGGTGTTCAGCTCTATACAGCCCCAGACAAGATAATCTATAGATGTTCAGCTGTATACAGCCCCAGAAAAGATCATCCACATGTGTTCAACTCTGCTGAGTCCCACACAATATCATCTATAGATGTTCAGCTCTGTACAGCCCCAGACAAGATCATCTATAGATGTTCAACTTTGTGCAGCTCCACACAAGATCATCTATAAGTGTTCAGCTTTATACAGCCCCAGAGAAGATCATATACAATTGATCCACTCTGCTGACTCCCACACGTAATCATTTTTAGATGTTCAGCTCTGTACAGCCCCACACAAGATCATCTATAGATGTTCAGTTCTGTACAGCGTGTGAACAACAGAAGGGGACAGAAAAAAGGACAATATTTATTGGGGTCCAGTGTACCTGTCCTAAGAACATGTAACAAAAAAGTTGTACAAAGTTCCCCTTGGGAATAATACCAATTTTGTAATGGAGTCTCTCTCTCTGAATTGACTTGTGGGATCGACAGTCAGGGAACCAGGCAGGTCCCTTGTCAGAACTAGGAAACCTCACACAATTAATAAGCTGGATGACATGTTTCATTCAGCCCTATGGTTGTCTTGTCTCATCATCGGCTTCCTGCTCCAACGTCAAGCTGGCGCTGCAATGCCTGACGGGTAACAGCGGGTGTTACACTTTTGTGGAGATCTTTTGTTCCTTGCCGTGGTTTGAGAGCGTGTGAGGGACCTAGGAAAGTGAAGTAGTGAGGAAGGTGTGTTAAAAAAGGTTGGTTAATTCACTAAGTGACCTTTATTCGTGTGGTTAACCGCCTTATTAAAAAGTGAAATGAGGGGTACCGAGAACCAAAGTGAAATTAGTATGGCCTCATTCAACCCTCATATGTGGTCAACATGTTTCATGCCCTAAAGGCAATTCTTCAGGACCGGATAGTGCTCATAAACTAGTCAGGGGCCCAAGATGGGCTAAAAGTATATGCAGTATACAACCTGGTGGGTCTATAACCAGAGCAGGCTGGTGGTCCTGCAACAGAGTCAGACCTAGGGGTATAAAAGAAAGTTATATTCACAAAATAGTACACGCTGTCAGGATTCATCGAGTAGCCACTGTAGTTTCCTCAAGACAGTTATCCAAATCCCTGTCATGGCCCCGCTCTACACGAGCTAATGTGTGGTTCCCTTGCTCCTCTGGTAAACTGAGAAATTCCGGAGGTAATCCGAGTCATTGAACTAGAGAACTGATAAGATTGTATATAGTTCCCCTCCCTAAGATGGCCGCTCAATGTCCCATTTAGAGGAATCGATAGGTGCGCCCTCTAGTGGGCTTCTGGAAGGCGCACGCTTCTAACTGCGCACTTCAACGAAGATTCTGTTCGAGAAGCTTTTCCTTGCCGCTGCTCCGCGTCAACTATTCATGACGGGAGAATTACAGCAATCATAGCAGATAGTCAGTGAGTCATAGTAATTGGGTTTACAGAGACTTTTGTAAGATAAATTCCTATCGTGCGCTCTCACAGCTCCGAGAGGCACCTCAGTCCTGACGAAGTTTCCGGCCGCTGTCCAAGAGCGGTGACAACTGTCAACCAGATCTCATAGCTGTTTCCCTGAGAAGACGTGTTTCCTAGAAGCCTCGACAAGACTCGTCAAAGTTGAGTATCCAACAGAAGAGATTCCAGAACTCTACAAGTAAGGTGTTATATCTCTCGTCAAGCCAGCAAGTACAAGAACTATATTGTTCAGCATTAGTATCTTCCCCCGGACATTCCCCCTTGCGTTTTTCCTTTCCTTTCCTCCCCCTTGTACCTTCCCGTATCCTTTTTGCGTGCTACGGAAAGTCTGTTGAACTCGTTCTTGTACAACTGTCAAGAAGAACATCTCTTCATAGAACCCCGAGACCAAGTCTGGCAAAAGGCTTCACAGGTACTAGTTCAGTCAGAGGGAGAGTGAGAGAGTGTGGGAGGAATTATCTGGGTAGAGATCTTAATGTTCGCATATGTCTTCACTGCAGGAAGCTCAGCCAGATAACAATACACATTATAGAAGAGAGGCAAATACCTGGGCAGAAACTGGTAGGACAAGTTTTGTTTACCTTTTAAGAACAGTCTGCGTAGTGAAGGAAGGTTTGTGGTATATTCTCTGCTTCTTTCCCTTCTGTGTATTAGGCACCTTCAGAGTCGACGGCAAGAAATATAGCAGTTACTAGAAGAAAAGGGTGCCAGTCGAAGTACAGGTATTCTCTTCTCTGTCCACTTCCCCTTTCCCTGCTGCTGGTGGTCTTGCTCTTGAAGCGAGGGTACCGGTGGAAGGGTGATCGGGACATTCGTCAGTACTGCCCCTGCGAAGCGTTGGAGCACCAGGACATCGTGACGGATTGAAGTGCCCACGTATTTTTTCTTCGCCCGGGCAGTATGGCTGAGGGAATGGACTTGAAGGAATTAGGTGCAATCTTAGTGGGTATTCAAAGAGATTTGGGAGCAGTTCGGGACGAAAACCAAAGTTTAAAATTAGAGTTAGTGGCTTCCCGTCAAGAGACAAGGCTGTTAGCACAAAAGGTAGATGGGTTAGCCATGGGAAATCCAGTGCAGAGTTCTGCTGTTCCAGTCACTAGTGGTGTTACTGCGGATCCCAAATCTGTAGCTCAAGTAATTCATTCGGTATCACCGCTGATTCCGTTGGCGACTCCTGAAAGGTTTTCTGGAGATCCTCAAAAGGCCCAATATTTTTTGACTCAATGTTCCCTCCACTTCATGTGCCGCCCCACTCTGTTTCCGGATGCTCAATCTCGAGTAGCATTTATCCTGTCATATTTGAGTGGAGATGCTGCCAATTGGGCCATGCCTTTGGATCAGATAAAGGAAGCTCAAATTTTCACCAAGCTGGATTTGCGAGGAGCTTATCACTTGGTTCGCATGAAGGAAGGGCATGAGTGGAAGAACCAAGTTTGGTCTTTTTGAATATTGTGTCATGCCATTTGGCCTTTGTAATGCTCCTGCAGTGTTCCAACATTTCATCAACGACCTCATGAGTGATTTAATTGATAAGATTGCTATCATCTACCTGGATGATATTTTGATTTACTCTCAGAACACTCAGGAACACACTCAGCATGTACGAATGGTTCTAGAACGATTGCAAGCTAATCAACTTTTTGTTAAGTTGGAAAAGTGTGTTTTTCATGTGTCTCAAGTGGTATTTTTGGGATTCGTTATCTCACCTCAGGGAGTTACAATGGATCCAGGAAAAGTAAAAGCAGTGGAAGATTGGCCTGCCCCCAAGAACGTGAAAGAAATTCAAAGATTTCTGGGCTTTGCCAATTTCTATCGGCGATTTATTCAGGGATTTTCTCAACTGATAACTCCCATCACTGTTCTCTTGAAGAAAGGAGTTAAATTCGAATGGACTGATGATTCAAATTCCGCCTTTTTGAGTTTGAAGAAACAATTCATTTCTGCCCGACCTGGCTTCGAGGTAATTACCTGCAAGTCGAACAAGTAAGGGTCAGGCACCCTGGTCGGGGACAAGAAGGTATGTAGGGCCGACCAGCAGCCCATATGGAGTCCTGTCCCACCAGACTGCAATGCTCAGTAAGGCATACCGCTCGCCATGAGTCGCGACGCCGCCTGCAGGTACCGCACCAAACACCAGGACCGTAGTCCACCTCAGTTAGGGACCATCGGTATCGGGGGGACCCGCACCATCGAGATTGGAACACATATGTGTGATGGATTCCACCCCCCGGGGGGGGAAAGGAAGGGAAGGGTAGGTTAAAATATCCACTCGATGGTGTACAGGGCCAGCAGGTGACCTGTCACATGGTGGTAGCGCGAGCCCCCTAACAAACAGCGCCAGCAGACCAGACGAGGGCAGTCTCCAGTGACCGCAGGTTGACGGAAGACCGAGACCCATATGGCCTCGCTGGGGGGTCCGTCGGAAGTCAAAACAGGAGTAAAGTTGTAGACACACGGGCTTACCTTGATAGCGCGAGGCCAGAGCCATTCAGAACCTACCCCCACACTCCGGCGTGTAACGACACGCAGAACAGCTGGTGGTGTTACGGCGAACCTGCCGCCATTAAGTAAGGAGCGTTCCATTACCGGTGGAGGGATTGTGGGGGCGTGTCCCAGGTGACGTCTGTGTGCGACGCAGCCAATCAGGTACCTCAAGTGTTACGGAACGGGAATGATGCGCCATGTTGGAAAGGGGCTTGTGATCTCTTGTTTTTTTGGAAACGGAGAGCCCATTCAAGCGCGTCGGACTTCTAAGATCGCAATGTGCCAGTCCCTCCCAGAAAGAACAAGAAAGGATATTAAGGACCATACTCAAAGTTTTAAATAGATGCAAAGGGACCAAATGACGTCTATGTGTGGCGCGGCCAATCCAGTGCTTCTGGTGTTTGGACACGGGACTAGCGTGATTCGTTATGATATTGTGCCCATAGTGCGCGCCATGTTGGAAGGGGGTATGAAGTCTAGTGTTTTCTTATTGTTTTGGTGGAAACGGGGCGACCCTTTGAGTGTGTGGGACTTCTCGAATTGCAGTATACTCAATCACAACCCAATCAGAACAGGGGGGAATGCTAGAGGACAATCATAATAGTTATCTGGGTAGCAGATTCCAAGGGACCGAGTCATTAAGCCCACAGATGTCTAATTGCAGACGGTGTACCCACCTCTGTTCAATTCTGTGTAGGGCTTGCTGACTAATGGAGGGGTGCCATTCTAAGACGACCCATTTCATGCTCTCGGCTGAGTGTCCAGTCTGTTTGCAATGTTCGTATAACCGTGTGTGTGTCTTGGCATAGCGGATATTGCTGTTATGTTCAATTATGCGCACTTTCACTGTGCGCATCGTCATTCCTATGTAGTTAGGACCGCAAGGGCATGTGAGCATGTATATACATCTTCTACTGTTGCAGTTAGTGTGCCTGTTTAAGTGCCAGGTAAATGTATCTGATAGCATGATATCTTTGCCTTGTGTGGACTGAGGGCAGACGACGCAGCTACCACAGCGGAAGTGACCTACGACTGGTGGTAAATCCCAAAGTGTGTTTTGAGGGAGAGTGCTCGTATTCTTAGGTCGAGTATGGATCAGAGTATCCTTCAGGTTGGCTGTTCTTTTGAAGGCAAAGCGTGGACGTGGGATATCTAGTCCTGCTGAATTAATAATCCCCCAGTGGGTGTTTACCGTTTTTTTAATGAAAGTGGAATTTTTAGTGTAAGATGTTACACATGTAATGACATCCTCTGTAGCTTTTGTATGTGTCTCCAGAAGGGCTTCTCTGTTATTGTTGAGTGCTCTTTTGACTGATTGTTTGAGGAGTCTCGTCGGGTAGCCCCTCTCCTGGAGCTTATGTTGTAGGGTGGAAGCCTCTCGTTTATAGTCCATTACTGAAGTGCAGTTTCTGCGGATTCGCAGGAATTGACCGAACGGCAGGTTCTCCCTCAATGCCCTGGTGTGATGGCTGTTGTAAAGGAGGAGACTGTTTCTGTCGGTCTCTTTCCTGTAGAGAGTGGTGGTGATCTCTGTAGGGTCCAACCTAATGGTCAGGTCCAGGAAAAGTAGTGATTTTTCAGATATGGTGCCTGTGAATTTGAGAAATTAGTTCTGGAGGTTAATCCATGTGCAGAAGGCCTCGCAACTGGCCCGGTCACCTTTCCAAAAAATCAAAATATCGTCGATGTAGCGACGCCATAGGGTCAAGTGTTCAAGAAACGGGTTATTATCAGGGGAGTAGATGAAGTTCTCCTCAAAAGTGGCCATGTATATACAGGCCAAACTTGGCGCAAAAGTTGAACCCATAGACGTGCCACGGATCTGGTGGTACAACTGTGACTCGTATCTGAAAAAGTTTTCCGTCAGAGCTATGTTTGCCAATGGCATGATGAACGAGATGGGGGTGGGGGATTTCCAATCCTCCGACCTCAAAGCAGACTCTACTGCCTCTAAAGTTGCTTGTTGGGGGATGTTCGTATATAGGGCTTCCACGTCCAATGTCAATAGGAGATCGACATTTTCCCTACCATCCATGCCATCAATCAAACGCAGGACATCTCTAGTGTCCTGAAGAAAAGATGGAATTTTCTTAACTATAGGTTGTAGAAATTCGTCACAAAATTGGGACAGTGGTTCCCGTAGGGAACCTATTCCGGAAACGATGGGTCTACCTGGCACAGGGGTGACCCCCTTGTGAATTTTTGGTAGCGTGTAGAAATAGGGCGTTACTGGTTCAGTGGTGATAAGGAATTCTGCTTCCTTCTTGGTTAGCTCATGGCGAGCGGTATGCCTTACTGAGCATTGCAGTCTGGTGGGACAGGACTCCATATGGGCTGCTGGTCGGCCCTACATACCTTCCTGTCCCCGACCAGGGTGCCTGACCCCTTACTTGTTCGAATTGCAGGTAATTACCTCGAAGCCCAGGTCCCACAAGAACAAGCTGCGTGGACTCACTTATGGATTGCTAGAGTAAGACACCATCCCTGCTATCTATTAGTCTAATTCAATCCTATTCAATTACTTTCCCCACCCTACACTGGGTGAGAATGGCCCCTCATCAACGCTATACTAACCAACAAAGTCTGTGGTATCATAAGGAAACAGACCTCTAGTCAGAGTTAGCAACCAAAACTATTTGGTCGTCATATACTTAATAAGCAAATTGAGTCTCCCTCTCTCTCTCTCTCCCCCTCACGGGTTCACCTCTAGGCCTCTGAGCACCTGGATGATCACTGATGCCCGGGTGATATGCCTAGACTTTGGAAGGTTGTGACATGCAAGAAATTAGCGTGTACTATTTTGTGAATATAACTTTCTTTTATACCCCTAGGTCTGACTCTGTTGCAGGACCACCAGCCTGCTCTGGTTATAGACCCACCAGGTTGTATACTGCATACACTTTTAGCCCATCTTGGGCCCCTGACTAGTTTATGAGCACTATATGGTCCTGAAGAATTGCCTTTAGGGCATAAAACATGTTGACCACATATGAGGGTTGAATGAGGCCATACTAATTTCACTTTGGTTCTCGGTACCCCTCATTTCACTTTTTAATAAGGCGGTTAACCACACGAATAAAGGTCACTTAGTGGATTAACCAACCTTTTTTAACACACCTTGCTCACTACTTCACTTTCCTAGGTCCCTCACACGCTCTCAAACCACGGCAAGGAACAAAAGATCTCCACAAAAGTGTAACACCCTCTGTTACCCGTCAGGCATTGCAGCGCCAGCTTGACGTTGGAGCAGGAAGCCGATGATGAGACAAGACAACCATAGGGCTGAATGAAACATGTCATCCAGCTTATTAGTTGTGTGAGGTTTCCTAGTTCCGACAAGGGACCTGCCTGGTTCCCTGACTGTCGATCCCACAAGTCAATTCAGAGAGAGAGACTCCGTTACAAAATTGGTATTATTCCCAGGGGAACTTTATACAACTTTTTTGTTACAGTTCTGTACAGCCCCACACAAAATCATCTATATATATGTTCAGCTCTATACAGCCCCAGAGAATATCATATGCAAGTGATCCACTCTGCACCGTCCCACACAAGATCATCTATAGATGTTCAGCTCTATACAGCCCCACACAAGATCATCTATAGATGTTCAGCTCTCTACAGCCACGGAGAAGATCATCTACAAGTGATCCACTCTGCACAGTTGCACACAAGATCATTTATAGATGTTCAGCTCTGTACAGCCCCAGACAAGATCATCCATAGATGTTCAGCGCTGTGCAGCCCCACTCAAGATCATCTATAGACATTCAGCTTTATACAGCCCCAGAGAAGATCATATACAAGTGATCCACTCTGCTGACTCCCACACAAGATCATTTATAGATGTTCAGCTCTGTACATCCCCACACAAGATCATCTATAGATGTTCAGCTCTATGCAGCCACATAGAAGATCATCTACAAGTGATCCACTCTGCACAGTCCCACACAAGAGCATCTATAGGTGTTCAGCGCTATACAGCCCCATACAAGATCATCTATAGGTGTTCAGCTGTATAGAGCCCCAGAGAAGATCATCAACAAGTGTTCAACTCTGCTGAGTCCCACACAAGATCATCTATAGGTGTACAGCTTTATACAGCCCCAGAGAAGATCATATACAAGTGATCCACTCTGCTGACTCCCACACAAGATCATTTATAGATGTTCAGCTCTGTACAGCCCCACACAAGATCATCCTTTGATGTTCAGCTCTGTACAGCCCCACACAAGATCATCCTTTGATGTTCAGCTCTGTACAGCCCCACACAAGATCATCTATAGATGTTCAGCTCTGTACAGCCCCACACAAGATCATCTATAGATGTTTAGCTCTATACAGCAACAAAGAAGATCATCTACAAGTGATCCACTCTGCTGACTCCCACACAAGATCATTTATAGATGTTCAGCTCTGTACAGCCCCCCACAAGATCATCCTTTGATGTTCAGCTCTGTACAGCCCCACACAAGATCATCCTTTGATGTTCAGCTCTGTACAGCCCCACACAAGATCATCTATAGATGTTCAGCTCTGTACAGCCCCATACAGGATCATCTATAGATGTTTAGCTCTATACAGCAACAAAGAAGATCATCTACAAGTGATCCATTCTGCACAGCCCCACACAAGATTATCAATAGTTGTTCAGCTCTGTACATCCCCACAAAAGATCATCTATAGATGTTCAGCTCTATACAGCCCCACACAAGATCATTTATAAGTGTTTAGCTCTATACAGCCCCAGACAAGATCATCTGTAGATGTTAAGCTGTATACAGCCCCAGAGAAGATTATCCACAAGTGATCCACTATTCTGAGTCTCACACAAGATCATCTATAGATATTCAGCTATGTACAGCCCCAGACAAGATTATCTATAGATGTTAATTTCTGTACAGCCCCACACAAGATCATCTATAGTTGTTCAGCTCTACTCCGCTCCAGACAAGTTAAGATCATCGCTGCGTAGCCCCATACACGATCATCTGTACGTGACACGCTCTACACACCCCTACAGAATTTCATCTACAGGTGATGAGCTCTGCATAGCCACACACAAGATAATCTACAAATGATGAGATCTGCACAGCCCCACTCAAGATCATCTACAGGTGATGATCTCAGCATAGCTCCACACAAGATCATCTAAAGGTGATGAGCTCGGCATGTGGAAAGTGAGCCCATAATTCTATCGATGCCCAGGCTGCTGGCGCAAACCGCCTCTTAGTTCCCATGTTGAATAATTACCAAATAAAGAGACGGGCGCTGGGAGCAGGAATCAAGAACAGAGTTTTAATTCTCATGAGGAGAGCCAGTCATTTCGGACACGAAACACAGTGTCTTTCGGGAGGTGCTCTAACAAGTGAGCTGAGACTCTTGCTTTTATACCTTACAAAACATTTGATGGTACAATCAGGACAGTATGACGCAAAAGAAAGACATCCCTATAATGCTCGTGGTGATCCTACTCCACATACGTTCACAATGGGGACCCTTGACCTGCTGATAAGAGGGGAGGGCAATCACGCAGCTGAGTGTTTCGTAGGATGTGTACGCCTGATCATGGCCCAGGGGGTGGGGTGGCTAGGCATACAATAAGGGCAGTAAATGGTATCTCCTGGCTTAGGCGATGGCCTCGGACATGTGTGGTCAGCCGGACTCGGGGGAAGGGGTCATCAAAGGAGTGGTATTCATGCCGCGTGGACAATCGAGCGCTGCAGGAAGGCTTGTCAACAGAGGGGCATTCATGGAAGGGAAGGAGGTGTTGGTCAGGCGCGGCCGTGACTCCCAAGGACAGGGTTTTGCAGAAGAAGAAGGTTTATGACTTGCCCATGTGAGGAGAGGGAGGGGGTCAGGGTGCGCGCAGGGTCAGAGTCGCACAGAGAGAGAGAGAGAGATCCTATGACCTGTACATGGGAGAACAGGGGCAGTCAGATACAGCTGGGGGGCTATGTCAGCTGAGGCGAAGGATGCTTCTTCGAGAGGGAAATGGGGAATGCCTGGGTCAAGCAGGAGGGTTGCTTTTTACATCAGGGTCGCGCAAAGGGAAAGGGTTTCATGGTCTATACATGAGAGAGGGGGTGCAAGATACGCGCAGGAGGGAAGCCGGGGATTCCAATGGGTAAAAAGGGCCATGGTGCCTAGAATGGCTGTACATATGCATAGGGGTACGGGCTCTTACTGGCAGGGTGATACGGTCAATAATTTACAGTATCCATGGTGCCCACAGGGAGAGGAGTGGGAGAAGAAGGGGAATGAATGCTGTCTATGTACATCAATTTTTTTTAACTTTCACAGTCGCCCCTTTTTACATAACAGTAGTCATTCTTGCAACTGACGGGTTTACAGGTCTGCAGGCATCGTTGATGAATTAGCATTTTGTTAGTACTATCATGTGGCGTACAATCATAGACAGTTTAAGGTGATGGGCAGAATGCAGTACATAGGGAATTACATTTTCGTTGTGTTCCTGACAATTAAACGCACTACATAGCATAAATCTTTCTGACTTAAAAATGTGACCAATGAACAGTTTTGAGTTGAGAGCGGAATTCAGTTCAATACACAAGATCTCTTCGTCACAGTGTCTTTTTATCAGCGAGCCATCACTGGTAGGCTCTAATCCGGGTACTTTCGTTGGCGCTGTTGAGCACCGGCGGTGGAGCTATGGGTCCAGCTCGGTTCTATCCTTACGCGTTGCAGGGTGCGGTCAGTCCTCTGCTGTTAGACCACAGTCCTGTTCCCTAAACAATCCGTTTGGCGGCGCCTTATGCTCGGCACCTATAGTTCTATGGCAACACCCTATTCCCATATGAATGCAGTTCTTTCCCTTGGCAAAAAGTCACGTGGGAAAGAGGGTGAATGTGGTTCAAATAGTCGATAGGAGAGAGTGAGAGAGCGGAGTTGGGTCAGAGTTCCTGGGACACACAAAAGGGACCAAGGGAGCAAAGGATAACAAGCAGGCAGGCCCATCAGTCGGGCCCAAAGAAGGCGGACGGAGACTCCAGGCACACGTGGGTTAGCAGTCGGAGGGCTTCAAGGCGGCCCGTCATTTTTCATTTTCCATGTTGAAATTGCGGTCTCGTCCCGTGTCTCGTTGCTCTGCAGCTCCACCTTTGGTCGATGTCATACGTGTCCCAAGATCTGCAGTCAGGCTGTACGTCACATCTGACCCATCTCCTTCGGTGATCGTGAATCTTTGAATAGGTACAAGACAATGTTTTAGAGAAATGGCAGAAGAAGATATCTACGCATATGAATTCCTCCCTCAATTCTACGCATTTGAGAGTGTATGCTCATCGGTCACAGTCAGAGGTCTATTACCAAGCAGTGCATGTGTCAGCATTCCTACTGAGTTTATGGCAGGTTTATTCATAATTCAAGTGAGGACAAGATAATATTTCCATCAACTGTGCATTACATCATTTTCAACATTAGCGGAGCATTTCCCTTCAGGACTGGCTAACCTTTTCAAACAGGGCGGGGGCGCTATCGTCGAGAGTCGGGCAAAACAAGGGTTTCTCGGGGGTCAACAGCTATTCATGGTCATTATGTTTATATCCGGGACAGCAGCTGGGGGCTATCAAATGGGGAGGGTATACTTCGGGCGCTCGCGCTTGGGTGCGAAGGGGGTGGGGCAATCTGGGCATTGGGTGTCAATCTAGACGTTGGCGTTCGCCTCTGAAGAACAGACATAAGGTGCCATTGACATACAGTTCCCCTATGAATAGCCAGATTTGGGGGACTTTAGTCGTCTTACCTGTCCTTTCCTTCTCAGCCAATTCAAGTTCATTCATTTTGCAGAAAGGAGAGGCAGTAACATGGCGAGATACAGTCATTTTAGTTTCGGTCAATTTCGCTGAACACCTTCGCGTTCAATATGTATCAAATCAGACTGGTACCGGTGGGGTACAGTTTTACCAAAAAGAGGGAGAGAAAATAGGGAGACTCTCATAGAGAGTGAGAGTCGTCCGCAATCTAAACGAGCCATTCGGTACACGTATGACATAGAGAGAGAGAGATATAAGGGGGTGGCGAGAGAGAGAGAGATAGAGAGAGACGTGTACGAAAATAGGTATTTAGTGCGCTCACAACACAGAACAGCAAAGGTCAGGTAACATGCAAATACAGACAGAGGGAAGACATAAATCCGTACATTACACACACACAAACTCAGACAGGGAAGACAGCACATGCATTACACATATATAAGACATTCACGACAGGACAGGAAACAACAGATGGCCAACAAAATTCATATTATATCCTACGTATCTCTACTATCTTATTTATCTATGTGCTTAGCTCTTTCTACCCTTCCCTCCTTTTCCTTCTCGCCAGTTATGTCGGCCAGCGTTCCCAATTGTCAATACTTACACCTCAGTCGTTGGTCGGCCAGAAATTAGCCTGGGCGCGCTATTTACCCATGGTTGGATTTTAAACCATTTTTCAGTTCCTTCCTTTGGTGGGAAGTTCTCCGGGCTGAGGCAACGGCAGGTATTGATCGGGAGAACAGTCGGACAGCTTGGCTACATCTATAAGAGTGCGAAAAAAGGGGGCAGTGCATTTTGAACACCGGCAACATTTCTAACTTCCCAGACGGGTGGTGCCGTGATAACCCTTACCCGTACAAAAAAATTTTTTTTTCTTTCTTTGTCCTCTCCCTACCTAGTCAAAACGTCCAGTTACATTATTTTACGCGTCGTTTCTAATCAATTTTTCGTCATTCAGTACCTGTCTAGTTTCTATGTCAGTCCATCCTCTCAGTTGCTATGTTCTAAGGAGGAACAGTCATGTTTAAGTCTACGTCTTTTTAAAAAAAAACTTTTATTTGTCATAAGGACCATACTCATATTCCCTTCTTCCCCTTCTCATCGGCGGTTCGGTCATCATCCTTCCATACATCAGCCAAGGTTCCGACGTGACCTGCAGAAGGGAGGAGAAAGAAGGGGTGAGGGGGGCAATATTCAAACCTTATCAGCATGCAGTAATCCGGAAATGTTTTTACCTACCACATACTCGACCTATCTCCACGTAGTGCATTTCTCTACCATCACGGCGTTTAAGCCCAGAGGGACCAGAAATGTCAGACAGATAATCATTGACGATCTGTGTATCTACATGAGTTACTTGGTCGCAACCCCTTTTGATCGGGTACAAGGGTGGCGATCAGGTGGCATTTCTGTGGTGTCGTTTTAGGGCTTCTAAAGCACTTTTCCGGCTGCCTGTGACACATAGCGCAGCTGCTAAATATCGGGTTCTTTTTAACCTTTAACCTTCATCATACTTTCTCGTTGCTCACAGTAGTAATACGTTCAAAACTCATTAATGCAACCGCTACAACTATGCTTTCGTTTTCAAAATACTTTTAATAAAAAGTGTTGACGTATAAATACAGGCCTACAACCCAGTGGACTGGCCACGGAGCAGATTGGAACTGTACATAGGAAGAACAAAGCTGGTGGCAGTTCATTGCATAAAGTGCGGTAGTGCAATAAAATCGTATTAAACTCCCCTACAGAGAAAACATGATGCATGTCAGTAATTCATCTTTAATAAATTCATAAATTCATTATCCAATGTTCATTCATTACCTAAATTACACCAGTTCATTTTCCAACTCATAATCAGTACCCATCCTAAGTCAATTCGTTGTCCAAGCACATACTCAATATCCTTCATATCTACTTTCATTATCCAAAATGTCATATATATATATATCTCAGGGCAAAAAGCTCGCGTAATCAGGGTGCAACAAAGTTCATTAAAAACGTCTCATTTTGTGTCGGCGCCATTTTGGGTGGGGTCAGGCAAGTTCCAGCACAGTCAGAGTGTCTCTAGTCTCGCATGGTTGGCCCAGAACTTTCCGTTGGCAGTTCAAAAAGTCTTGTGCTATGTGGGTAACAGTCTAACAAATGGACCATAAGTCAAAAGAGTGGGAAGGGCGGCAAAAATTTTCCTACCGGGTCATCCTGGTGTTCCTCCGGAACTGAACAAGCCTGTGCCGTGGCGGCATTTTAGCTATTTCCGATCCGAGGCTGGTGCCGGCAGGAGTAGCACCGATGTCGTGGTTCCCAGCGAAGGGGGCGGGGGCACCCATGCAGGGGGTCGGGGGCCCCCCGGCTCTTATAGAATCTTCAAGGTCGAGGAGAGGCGATATGGAGCGAGTGCCCGTCCTGGGCAGAAGACCGCTTTTTGATGTTGACCCTCTTTAAGCAAAGAGTGTTGGGGTGTCGCTGGAAGCCTCCACCTGGAGGGAGGTGGGGGAGGGTCGTTCGCGCCGCCTCCCCCTTCCAGCGACCCCGCGCCGTTCCTCGGCTCCGTCGCTTCGATATTGGCCGTGCCAGCCATTGAAGATGGGGGGGTGGTCGGCGGCTGAGGCAAGACAGCCCCCCCCCTCCCTTTTTGACATGTGGCGGGACTACCTCCAACTCTCCAGGGAGCTTGAAATGTGGCGGGACTACCTGTACCTATGCAGGCGATGGCATGCGGCGAATTTGGCATGTGGCGGGACTACTTGATTTGCCGCCGTTCTCGCCTTGGCTTCGGCCTTCGACGAAAGCCGGATCGGGTGAGAGAGAGGGGTGGTCGGTGGCCGAGGCAAGACAGCCCCCTCTCTCCCCGCGGCCTGCAGGGCGGCAGAAGAGAAAAGATGGAGAGGTCCTTGTCATCCTTTGGACCGCCTGCCCAACATCATCTCCTCCTGACCGTGGCCAGGCGAGTCCCTCGTGCCTCGAGGCCTCGCCTTCCGGATGGGCGTAACCGCGGACCTGTTGCACTTCGGGAGCTTCCGGAATGGGGGTAGGTACCTATTGAGTTGTTTCTATTTCATGTGACCGTTATTTGGGCGGGGCGGGAAATGAGGCAGACATGTTGGGAGCAGGAACAGGCAGTGAAGCCTAGCTACCTCGTGGCTATTTTTGCTGTTAAACCTTTTCGCCATTTTACATTTCTTATTACGAACTATTTCTAATGTTTCTTATTTTTGGTGAAGTCAAAAGCTCATCAGGGGGTTACTGACTTAGCCTGATTTCCTTTTATTTTTCTTTCTCTTCCTTAGCGTGTTTCAAGCTAAAGCTTTCTGTTAGTAGGGAACGGTGATCACTTCATATTTTTATGTGTCCTTTTCACTAGGGGGTACTTCTGGACGGACCAGGCGAGTTCCCTCCAATAAATGGTCCGGGGTGGAACGAGATTATCGATCAAAAGGGGAACATATATTCCTTCATTAGGGTATCATCCTGGACAGACCGAGCGATGTACTTCCACTTACTAGGGTAGCCTCCTGGACGGACCAGTCGGTCTATTTCTACTAAATGGCCCATGAGTAGAGAGCATATGTCCTCCATAAGGGTAGTCTCCTGGGCAGACCATGCGAGCTACCCCCCAATAACCAACCAGTGGGGAGTGGGTAGGACTGACGAATTCACAAAGGGGCATAACCTACCCTTTTCTACTTGCAAAGACTAGACAGAATATTTCTATTTCACGTTGTTTGCAAATAGAAAATACCTCAAACGAAACAATTCCTGGGACAACAATGTCCAGGCAACCAACCAATCAATGGGGAGAAAAACAGGCATGACGGATTACAACGGGGACAAATGTCTGCATTACTTGCCCTTCGCTATCCATAAAGGGAACAGAATATTCCTATTCGTCTCTGTTTGTGGACAGGGAAGATCTCAAAGAGCAACAATCGATTATTAATCGACTTCAAACAATTCAGTGGGGAGAAAAGTAGGCATGACGGATTACAACGGGGACAAAAGTCTGCATTACCTACCCTTCTCTATCTGCAAAGAGGGACGACGTTCCTATTCGCCGCTGTTTGCAAACAGAGAATGTCTCGTTCTCTAGAAGAGAACCAATATGTCAAGTAGCCCTCAAAGCTAAATGAACCAATACCAACCAATACAATATCAGTATACAAATACCGATTTCAATACAATCAATCAATCAATCAGGTGGATAGAACCACCCTACCAATCAGGCGTAAAAACACCCTACTTAATCTTACCCGGACCGGACCATACGGACAGTTCTTCGTCTTCTTCCTCCAGCGCCTGATTGTTCTCTTACTCCATGTAGCATTCCTGTGGGATTCCAGTCAGGACAATAGGTCGCTCAAGAGAGGTCCTTTTAGAATTGGTGAAGTTCTGTCGATCGGCAGCCGGGCTAGGGCCCTCTCAAGGCAGGTATACTCCGATCATTTTAGACGTTCACTTCTTCGTCTGGATCTCTCTTACCGAACCCTATGTCACTGATGGACCCCGCGTTGGGACGCCAATTGTGGAAAGTGAGCCCATAATTCTATCGATGCCCAGGCTGCTGGCGCAAACCGCCTCTTAGTTCCCATGTTGAATAATTACCAAATAAAGAGACGGGCGCTGGAAGCAGGAATCAAGAACAGAGTTTTAATTCTCATGAGGAGAGCCAGTCATTTCGGACACGAAACACAGTGTCTTTCGGGAGGTGCTCTAACAAGTGAGCTGAGACTCTTGCTTTCATACCTTACAAAACATTTGATGGTACAATCAGGACAGTATGACGCAAAAGAAAGACATCCCTATAATCCTCGTGGTGATCCTACTCCACATACGTTCACAATGGGGACCCTTGACCTGCTGATAAGAGGGGAGGGCAATCACGCAGCTGAGTGTTTCGTAGGATGTGTACGCCTGATCATGGCCCAGGGGGTGGGGTGGCTAGGCATACAATAAGGGCAGTAAATGGTATCTCCTGGCTTAGGCGATGGCCTCGGACATGTGTGGTCAGCCGGACTCGGGGGAAGGGGTCATCAAAGGAGTGGTATTCATGCCGCGTGGACAATCGAGCGCTGCAGGAAGGCTTGTCAACAGAGGGGCATTCATGGAAGGGAAGGAGGTGTTGGTCAGGCGCGGCCGTGACTCCCAAGGACAGGGTTTTGCAGAAGAAGAAGGTTTATGACTTGCCCATGTGAGGAGAGGGAGGGGGTCAGGGTGCGCGCAGGGTCAGAGTCGCACAGAGAGAGAGAGAGAGAGAGAGATCCTATGACCTGTACATGGGAGAACAGGGGCATTCAGATACAGCTGGGGGGCTATGTCAGCTGAGGCGAAGGATGCTTCTTCGAGAGGGAAATGGGGAATGCCTGGGTCAAGCAGGAGGGTTGCTTTTTACATCAGGGTCGCGCAAAGGGAAAGGGTTTCATGGTCTATACATGAGAGAGGGGGTGCAAGATACGCGCAGGAGGGAAGCCGGGGATTCCAATGGGTAAAAAGGGCCATGGTGCCTAGAATGGCTGTACATATGCATAGGGGTACGGGCTCTTACTGGCAGGGTGATACGGTCAATAATTTACAGTATCCATGGTGCCCACAGGGAGAGGAGTGGGAGAAGAAGGGGAATGAATGCTGTCTATGTACATCAATTTTTTTTTACTTTCACAGGCACTGCCCCACACAAGACCATCTACAAGTGATCAGCTCTGCATAGCCCCACACAAGATCATCTGCAGGTGATGAATCGGCTCAGCCCCACACAAGATCATCTACAGCCCCACACAGGTAAATTTATAGGTGATGAGTTTGGCACACTCCAGTGCAAGGAGATCTATAGGTGATGAGTTCCACAAAGTGTAGAGGTCTGCAGAGCCCCCATTTCTAGATCCTTATCTCACCATATCAGACACAGCTGCCCATCGCTAGACCTGTAGGGGACGAGTTGTGTCCAACCTACACATATATATCCATTGGTCATATAAAGTACACCCAGGTAAGTCTGTATGGATATATTCTACACAGCGTACACAGGGATGTACATAGATGGCCAGTTATACAATACACGCAGAGATAGACCTGTAGGGATGAGAGCTGAACATCCTGCACAGATATATATTTATATATGATCAGTTATAGAAAGCATACACAGGGAGAGCTATAGGGCATCGGATTCTGCACATCCTGCACAGGTATATCTATTGGTGACTAGCCATACAAAGCACATACAAGTAGATTTGTAGGGGGTAGTTTTGCACACACTACAACGGGTATATCCATATATGACCAGTCACACAACACCCACAGATATAAAAGTATTTATAATGAGCTTGATGCAGCCTGCACTGGAAGATGCTGAGCTGACCGTTCCTACACAGCTTCACACAGCTAGGTCTGCATATGATGAATTCTGCACAGCGTACACAAATATATCCACAGGCGTCCAGTCATACAGACGCTATAGGGTTCGATCTGTAGGGGATGAGCTCAGCACATCCCTCACAGGCAGATCCAGAGTTGACCTACCATACATAGCTACTTCTGTAGTTGACGATTTCTGCACAGCCTACACAATATAACCCACAGACGGCCAGTCATACAGACACTATAGTGTAAAATCTATAGGTGATGCGCTCAGCACAGCCCTCACTAGTAG
Organism: Lissotriton vulgaris; assembly: GCF_964263255.1. Taxonomy (NCBI): domain Eukaryota; kingdom Metazoa; phylum Chordata; class Amphibia; order Caudata; family Salamandridae; genus Lissotriton; species Lissotriton vulgaris. The sequence continues at coordinate 83,096 of NW_028245371.1, forward strand.
ATCCAGAGCTGACAGTTCATACACTGCTTCACACAGCCAGTTCTGTAGTTGATGATTTCTGCACAGCATATACAAATATAACTTACAGGTGACCAGTCATACAGACACTATAGGTTAAAATCTACAGATGATGTGCTCAGCACAGCCTTCACTAGTAGATTCAGAGCTGACTTTTCATACACAACTTCACCCAGTTAGTTCTGTAGTTGATTATTTCGGCATACCATACACAAATATATATCAATAGGCGACCAGTCATACAGACACTATAGGATTCGATCTGTAGGAGATGAGCTCAGCACAACCGTCACTGCCAGATCGAGAGCTGACCTTTCATACACCGTGTGTCCAGTAGTTGAGGAATTCTGCACAGCCACACAGATACATCCATAGGTGATTGATCAGTCATGCAATGACTACAGGGTTAGATCTATAAGTGATGAGTTCTGTAGAGCTCCACAGATTGATCTACAGCAGATAAGTCATAGAAAGCCCGCACAGGTTTCTGTAGGTGATGAAATCTGCCCAGCATCCATAGCTGGATCTGTAGGTGACCAGTCATACACAGTCCCACACAGGATGACATGTTGGTGATTAGTCATACATAGCAAGCACGGATGCATCTATAGGTGATGAACTCTTCCCATCCCTCATACATGCTACAATAGGTGTCTAGATCTGCCCAGCACACCAATGCACTTCTGTATGTTAACTTCTATAGGAAGTCTACATGGGTAGAGTCATACAATACAATCTGGTGGACACCCTTACCTGTCCCAGCGAAGAGGGCAGCAGCCAGGAGGGAGACCACCACAGCCTTCATCGCTTCAAGACAGAGCAGCATAAATCTGATCAAACATGTGTGGTGTCTGTGGCAGGGTTGTGAGTGAGGTCAGTATAGGGTCCTTTCTGTGTGGGGTCTTTGGCAGAGTTCTGGGTGAGGTCAGTCTGGGGTCCTTCCTGTGTGGTGTCTGTGGAAGGGTTCTGAGTGAGGTTGGGATGGGGTCCTTCTTGTGTTGTATTTCTGGAAGGGTTCTGAGTGAGATCAGTATGGGGTGCTGCTTGTCTGATGTTTCTTAGCAGGGGTCTGAGTGAGATCAGTATGGGGTCCTGCTTGTGTGGTGTTTGTGGAAGGGTTCTGAGTTAGGTATGTATGGGGTGCTGCTTGTGTGGTGTCTGTGGCAGGGTTCTGAGTGAGGTCAGTATGGGGTCCTTCTTGTGTGGTGTCTGTGGCAGGGTTCCGTGTGAGTTCAGTATAGGGCCCTTCTTGTGTGATGTCCTAGTGTGATTGCTTCCAATCTGCTGGAATACCTGGCTGGTGTATCTGAGTCACTGGGTTTATATAGCAACTGGTGTGGAAATGAGGAAGGTGGTGAAAGATGTTCTTGTGAACCAGTTCGATGGGTTTTCGTTTGAAAGATGTGCTATTGTTGAAACACTTTTTCCTCAGGTAGTGCGCAATCTGGGCAATACCCAGCCTACGAATGAATACATTATTAAATAAGTAGAACAAAAGGGGTGTGGCTGCCATAATGAGCAGGTGAATCACAGAAAAGAAGGCGAAGCAGACACTGATGTCTTCATGAATTCAGCAGTTAAAAGACACTTTATTGCACATCTTCTTTTAAAGACCTTCAGGCTGGTCCATGGTGAACAGGACTTCATGTTTGGATTCTATACTTGTGTGGAGGTCTGTACACCCTGGGGGGTGCACAGCTCAGGTGAACATTCACGAGTAGCTTTCATGTCCTTTGACCCTGCTTGCAGGCAGGTCGCCCCCACGCCGCTGCTCGTCAGCTGATTGCCCCTGCTGCCTCTGTGTTTCCTGAGTTTATTTTTCTCTCCTTCCCCCTACCCATGCGCCAGTTCCCCCCGCCCCCCACCACTCCTGATCCGGCCATTCCCGCCGCTGCCTCCCTGCGGCCCCGCTCCCCTGCAACCCCATTTGCCTCCCCGCTCTCGCCTCCCAGCTGCTCCTCCCTCCCAAACCACCTCATACGCAGGCCGAGAAACGGCCGCGCAGCAGACGCGCTCAGCTGGCGCGCAGCTGGCGTGCCTAAGGCAAGCCCGTCTGCACCTGTCCATGCCTGGACCGCGCTCAGTGCCAGAACCCCTGGACCCCGCGAACGCCACAACACCAGAATCCACTATGAGGCCAGCACCCTCCACGCACTCAACACCGGCCGAAACCACACCTGCTTCCAGGCCGCCCTGAAACGGACCCACGGACCCTTCTCCTGCCACACCTGCAGCTTCACCTGCGACAGAACCACCAAGCCTCTAAAGACTGGACCCAACCACCTCCTCTGCATACTCCTCAACACCCGCTCCACATGCAAACACGCTGTCGAGCTCTGAGATCTGATCGACACCTCCGGCCGAGATGTGGCCTTCCTGACCGAGACCTGGTGGAACGACTCCTCAGCGCCCGACATCGCCATAGCCATCCCTGACGGCTACAAGATCACCCGCAGGGACCGCGCCAATGGAATCGGAGGAGGAATAGCCATCGTCCACAAGTCCACCCTCAAGATCACCACCCACGCTGACGACACCCTCAACACCGCCGAACACCTGCACTTCCGGATCCACACCGACCCCAACACCACCCTTAGGGGAACACTCTACAGACCAAGCGGACCCGGGCTCAGTTCAGTGACTCCATCGCCGACCTCGCCTGCACCCACGCACTTGCCTCCATGGACTACATCCTCCTCGGGGACCTGAACTTCCACCTTGAGAACAACAACGATGCCAACTCCGCCACCCTGATCGCCAACCTCACCAACCTCAGCCTCAGACAACTCGTCACCGCACCCACCCATGACGCCGGCCACACGCTTGACCCCATCTTCTCCACAGGCTCCCACGTCACCTTCGACCACACCACCGAACTCCACTGGACCGACCACCGGTGCATCCCCTTCACCTTCAAGAAACCAACCACGCACCACCACACCCAACAGCTGCCACGCCGCTGCTGGAGCAAAGTCACTGAAGACCAGCTGATCACCTCCCACTCCAAGAACCCACCCACCGTGTGGTAAATATTTAATTACCGTCCTAATTTCTATGCAGGTAAGTACTTTAAAAAAAAATAACTCAATCGGAAAGAAAGACGCAGAGTCCGTGGTGTTAGAGTTCTTAGGGGTTTTATTCCTTAAAAAGGAATGGTTCTCGAACCGGATATCGGGTTCCTGACACCACTGGGGTTCAGGAAGGGATAGAGCATACTTTATTGACAATACATAACTTTTATACTTAAAGCATATAATGGAAACCAATGCAGAAGGCGTAACAGCTGAGAGAAACAAGATAAGAGCACACACGTGTTAGCAATACGTAATCAGAAGGCGTGAACTAGGCGTGAACACAGAGGTGTGTGCTAGAAACGTCACATGAAAGTGTCACAAGTGGGTGGGTACATAGCAGAAATCTTGCAATGTCAGCGGAAATCTGAGGTCTGGATGCGCGCGCAGCTGCATGACGTGTGATTGACGTGAAGCTGGAGGGGGCAGGGGGCTTGACATTTACACTAGAGGAAAGAGACATAAGTCTGGCATGTCAGATCAACTCGTTCCTATATCATATCTGATATCTGATGTTTGGGAACCATATTATCTAGAAGAAAAGGTCTCTTGGGCAGAGGCTATCCTATACTTGACTATGAATGCGTGCATATGTGCCTACGTGTCTGAGTGTAAAGCGAGGGGGCCATGGGCCTACCATGGTAACGGGAGCTATGAGTTACTTGCATGGAGACAGAAAGGCCGGGCCCTTTACTCTGCAGCTGAGGGGTTGTTTATCTATTCTGCTGGACTGGAATGTGTTTTCGGGAAGCTGAGCTTGACTATGCTGATAGCGTGAAGGTGAAATACTGTCTTTGGCAGGCAAGCAGGCCGAGCCAGGCTCCGCTCGCCTCGCAGGGAGTAGGACAGAGTTCACGGGGGGGGGCATCCCACGTTGCAGTTTCAGGAGGCAGAGATGACTTTGAAAAGAGGCTCGATGACAGAAAACAGGGCCTAGCTCGCACAGAGCCAGAAATACGTGAAAGTGCACCATACAAAGACGGTGGCAAGGCATACTTAGGAACGGAATATCCGACCCATTCAGGGTGGATCTGAAAGAGGACATGTTAACGTTGAACGCAAATGTATTTTGCGTCTTCATAGCTGGCATAGGAGGGAAGTTACATGCACTTTAAGCTCGTACATGGAGACGGTGGGGTACACGTTAGGGAACATTTCTTGACCATAAAATTTATATTTCCTCATTCCCTCCTTGTTCCCTACGGACCCTTCATGATATATCAATCTTCATTAATCCATTTATTTGTGTAGTTAGTATCATCTGCTCATCCTTTTTCACATGGGATTTAGAACGTTGACTTGAATGGGGAGTGCAGGATGTGGCGCACAAGCCGCAAATTGCTGGCCCACATTGTAAACATAGACAGCAACTGAATACTATAAGTAGTATTGTTCCAAGGAGTGACAGTATTTTCCATCCCCAAGCTGAAATAGTAGTCCAGAGCCAACCGGACCAAGTCCAAGTGCCTGGGTTCTGATGTATCTGACTAGCTATCTTATGGAGACGTGTAATAGCCTTATATACGGACGGAGCATTATCTGGAATGAAAACACAGCAAGCTGACCCGAGGACCTTACAGGCTCCTCCTCGATCGGCCAGTATGACGTCAATAACAAGACGATTTTGAAGAACGACAAGTCTCATAGCAGACTGTTCCTCAGTCAAGTTACCTAGGGCGGAAGTAGTCTCTTTCACTACTGCTTCGAGAGTTCTGGTCAAGTGACGGATAGACTTACTATTAAAAATAGCTCCTAAATAGGGAAAGAAACCTTTATTGAAATCTGTGTACTGTTCCCATGCTGTCTCAGTATAGTCGACAATTGGGAGATCTCTTTTTGGTCTGTGTACTAGTCGGGAATTTCTATGATAATCAGGTGGAGCTAGGAAAACAGGTGGCAGTAGGAATCCAATGTAACAGGTCCCATCCCAATCTAGAGGCAAACGTATATATGCTGTCTGACCACAAATGAAATAGGAATGACGTGTAGCTTTGAATGTGGACTTGCCCTTATCACTAAATTCGACCACAGTAGTACATTTACTATGACCCAGGTGTACGGAACCATTCTTTCTGACACATAATTCACCTTTGACTGGTAGTACTGACATAGTGGGCAAGTCTGGCTCGGTTTCGGATTCAACATTCAGAATCATGAGGTTAAGTGTAAAATTTCCTAATCCATATACTTCATTTTCTAGATCAGTCCCTGTCCTTTTGGGAAGTCCCTCTTTGTCAGGATAACATATTCTATGCAAGACTGTGCTCAGGTTTCCCCACACCCAGTTACCCTGATAAACTACGGAATTTGAATCTAAGGAATTAATCAAACTAAACCAGGCTCCACATGAACCATTGTGTGTGAACGGGTACGGGAAGAGGGGCAGAACTCCCCTGTATTTCTGGTTGGGAGGGAGTCGGCCACCTATCCAACAATTTGTAGCGTTGCTGGTCTGATGAGAGTGATGTAACATACTAATGAATGTATTGTTGCGCAGCGCAAGTCGGTAAGACAACTCGTGAGGGGGTAATTCGCTAAAAGAATGCTCGGCAGTGTTATTAGAAGAAGAATATGCACGTGTAGCAATAGGAAAATAGATATGCAGAATTACACTTGTGACAATAATAGTGAGACTTAAAGAAAACATAATCCATAAGGTAACAATACAGTAACTTTTGAGAGATTTGCAATATCGTTGCTTCTTGATCTGTTTCTCTCTATCTCTCTCTCTATTGGGGTCTAGGGGATACATGTCAGAAACTATTTAACCGATTCACCTAGGGGAGGACTTAAACAATTAAACTGTCTGACTTGCTAGACCGCAACTTTAATTTATACTCTTCTTGCGGAGTTTTCTCTACCATGGGAAGTTTAGAGTCACTAGAATCTGGGCAGTCCTTTGAGGAGGTGGAAGAGTCAGTCTCTGGCAACAGTTCATTACATTTTTTAATATGACTCGTATGGATCCACCCCTTGCGGCCTTCAACCTTGATTGCAGTCCTCGTGGTCAGAAGGACGAGCTTCGGCTCCTGCCAACGGGGCTCCAGCGGACTCCTCCTGTCGAAATTGCGTATCAGGACAGTATCTCCGGGACGGACATCGTGTGGCTTCACATCAGTGTTGTCGGGAAAAGCTGCGGCAACCTGTGAACGACATGATTGGAGTGCAGACATCAAGGAGGCAAGGTAATCTGTCAGCATATTACAGTCAACATCGGTTATTTTCTCAGGCATGGGCGTCCCCCACATATTTGGTGGCCGGCCAAAGACCACCTCATACGGGGATAGTCCTGATCTCGAATGTGGGACCATTCTCATATAGAATAGTGCAACTGGCAGGGCGATTATCCAGTCGACCCCTTTCTCTTTATATATTTTAGCAAGACGGGTTTTCAGTGTCTGATTGTGCCTCTCTACAAGGCCAGCTGCCTCGGGATGTTGGACGCAATGGAATTTCCACTGATATCCTAGCAGGAGTGAAACCTGCTTCATGAGCTAGGATGAGAATGGCTGTCCGTTATCTGAGTACACGATACGAGGCAAGCCGTACCGTGGGAAGAATTCTCGAACCAGCTGCTTGGCAGTGGTCGGGGCAGTGTAATCTGGGACTGGATATGCTTCGGTCCAACGGGAAAGTGCACAAACAACTACGAGGACGTACTTGAATCCTCGACAACGTTCCATCTGGATATAATCCATCTGGAGGACTTCAAAAGGGTGATCGGGAGGATGAAATCCACCTTGCTCTACAGGGACGCTTTTACCTGGATTGAACTGACAACAGATCATGCAAGTACGCACTTTCTGTTTTGCTGCTGCTCGTAAATGTTTGGTGAACCAGAGATTCTGTAAACTGTCTAACATAGCTTTTTCTCCCAGGTGTGCTGGACTATGTGCTGTATTTATTATGACTTGAACCATAGAGTCGGGGAGAAACCATGTAGATTTTCCCTTCGTCATCCATCCCTGATCTGTCTGGATCCCTCCTAGTTCAGTCCATTTCTTGATTTCGTCTGGAGTAGCATGTGTCTGAATATCGATTACATCTAGGGTGGGATCCCTAACTGTCATACAATGTGTCGGTACTATTGTCTTTGTCACATCAGTTGTCTGGGTGTGAGTCAATGCTGTATGTTTTGCTGTTTGGTCTGCCAGGTCGTTACCCTGGGAAATAGAGTCTGTAACTTTAGTATGTGCTTTACACTTCATGATGGATATGCCTGAAGGCAAATGTATTGCTTCTAGCAGTGCTTGAATGAGGGGACCGTGTTGGATCTTGGCACCGTGAGAGGTCAAAAAACCTCGTTCTTGCCATAACACTCCGAAGTCGTGTACGACTCCGAAAGCATAACGTGAATCTGTATATATGTTAACATTCCTGTTCTTGGCTAGTATACAGGCTCGGGTCAGAGCGATAAGCTCTGCTGCTTGAACAGACAGTGTATCGATACGGTGTGTTTCTTTGACTTCAGTTTCAGTGGTCACTGCATATGCGGCCACTAATTCTCCTGTGCTCGTTCTCATACATGAACCGTCCACGTAAAGTGTCAGGTCTGGATTTGTCAATGCAACATCTGTTAAGTCTCGTCGGGGCTTTGTTACTGCATTAATGATCTCTATACAATCATGCGGGGCTGAATCTGTCATAATCGAGGGTAACAATGTGGTAGGATTTAGAATGTTACAGCGTCTGATTTCTATGTGTGGCTGGAATAGCGTCAATTCATAACCTGTCAGTCGTGCTATAGTCAGGTGTTGAGTCTGTGTTCGGTTTAGAAGGACTTCTACAGAATGTGGAACTTGTACTGTCAATGGATGTCCTAATACTATTGAGTCGCTTTGTCTGATTGCTAGGGCTGTCGCTGCAACTGATTTTAAGCACGCAGGCAGAGCCTGGGCCACTGGATCCAATGTACTTGAAAAATAAGCGCAAGGCTTATGTGAACCTGCTTGATCTTGTGTGAGGACAGACAACGCTGTACCATCACGTTCTGTAACAAAAAGTGTAAAAGGTTTGCTGTAACATGGTATCGCTAAAACTGGTGCTTGGCATAAAGCTTTCTTTAATTCCTCAAAAGCCTGTGTGTGTTCCTGAGTCCAAGGGAGGGCAGGCGAAGTCGCTGCCTCTTGTGTTGTCAACTGTATCAATGGTTTAGCTAGAAATGCATACTGAGGAATCCATTGTCTGCCATACGAGGTGAGGCCTATAAAGGCCCGCACTTCCTTTTGTGTCTTGGGTTGTGGTAACTGTGCAATTAACTGAACTCGATCAGGTGTGAGCTGTCTTCCCCACTTGGACAGCAAGTGCCCAAGGTACACCACTTGCTGAACACAGAATTGCAGCTTCGAAGGAGACACCTTGTGTCCCTTGTCGGCCAGAAAATGTAAAACTGTCAGTGATGCTTGTTCACATTCGGGTTCACTTCGTGCGGTGATCAGCAGATCATCAACGTACTGGAGTAAGGCAGTGTTAACTGGCATTTGGATACAGTCAAGTTGTCTTTTCAGTGCTTGGCTATAGATGCTGGGGCTTTCTGTGAATCCTTGAGGTGCGCGTGAAAATTTGAAGCTTCGGCCATTTAAACTGAATCCGAAGAGATATTGGCTCTCTGGATCAATGGGTACACTGAAGAAGGCGTTCTTGAGGTCAATTACAGTAAAGAACGTCGCTTCTGAATCAATAGCAGTCAATAAGGATGAGATGTCGGGAACCACAGGATACTGTGGAACAATGCATTTGTTCAGTTCTCGTAAATCAATCACCAGCCGATATACTGGCGGTGCATTGGGATCAGTACGTTTAAGAATCGGAATGATAGGAGAATTACAGATATTGGAGTCGGTTTCTACGACCACTCCTTGGGCAATGAGCTCTTCAATGATTTCCAGTAAAGCCACTACAGCATCGGGCGGTAACTTGTATTGTCTGATTCGGGGTAATACAACTCCTGGTTTGAGTGTAACACGGTATGGTGTGATGTGCATACAACCTACATCAGTTGGGCCTTGTGCCCACAGGTGTTTCGGTACATTTTTCAATCTGACATCAAACTCTCGTAATACATAGTGACCCTTAAAGTCACGTAGAAAAAGTCTAACTCCCTCCGGAGAACAACATATCACAGCTCCTAGAGCCTTCAGTGTCTTGATACCTAGCAAGTTTTCTGGACATGATTTCGTGAGTAACAGGTCTGTAACACGTGATAATGGACCTACTGCTAGTGGGACAGGTTTTGATACTTCATTTACAATAGGTTGTCCTGAAAAACCAAGGGAAACATTCTGTGAGCCTGAGAGGGGTGCCCCTGGAACTTCGTCGTGACTGATCGTGGTGCGACTTGCCCCTGTGTCAATTAAAAACTTTCTGTCTTTTCCCAATACTTGACTATGTACATAAGGACCCTCTTGATCTACAGGAATCTCAATAAGAGGCAAGCCAACCTCCCTCTCTAGGCTGTTTCATGTGTATCGCTGATAATCGGGAAATCAGATTGGGCATACTGATACATCTGTTGTGAAACTTGCTGCGTCGCGGCAATGGGCTGTGGCTGTGATACCGCTACGGTCTGTACTGTATGTGGTGAAGCATGCATAGGCTGTATATTCTGTGAAGTCTGTTGCTGGACCTGGTCTTGTCTAGGCTGACGTGGTCTTTCTTTAGTTTTACCTGTTGATATATTGTGTTTCAGGACTGGACATTCGTTTACGTAGTGGCCTGGTTGTTTGCAATAGTTGCATGTCCCTTTAACAGGAGCTGCTGAATTACTTGTCTGGGTCACACCCTTTTTCGGACCGTCGGCTGGAACCGACTGGGCCACTAGGATTTTCATTTTCGTGTCTTTCATACATCTTTGTTCGTGATCTTGTTCTTCTCTAATTCTGTTCTGGTGATATTGTAACATTTGTAACATCTGGGATGGCGTATTTGCTTGCCATGTACTTTCGACTTTATATACACGGTTCTTAACTTGTGTCAGGGAATTCTCGACTAATTTTGTTACAAAAAGGTGCGGGTATGACTCGCTACCTGGTTTCAGGCCACTATTAATAATGAAACATTTCTCGAATCTTGAATAGAAGTCACTAGTATCTTCATCGTGTTTCTGTTTACAGGCTGAGATTGCGTCCCAGTCTTCCTTTTTAGTTGTCAATAATCTTGGCAAAACCTGTACTATTAAACCTGGTAATGCTTTAGCTTTGTCCCCAAGGCCTAGCCCTGGAGTGCGAGTTTTTTCCTCGTCCTCTATTTCAGTCCAAATAATCTTTTTATCTCCCACCTCCCATTCTTTTTCCTTGAGTTTCTCGTAAATGCCCGTGGGCAGCAGTACTTTTAACAATTTCATAATATCCGTATACGTGTAATCTCCCATGAGTAACATGTCCTTAAGTTCTCGGTGAAAACCTGCAGGGTCTTTATCGTGACAGGGTACTAGTTTCTTCATTTCTAACAATTCCAACTTTGTTAAAGGTGTGTACACAAACACACGTCTCAGGGTATTATCGTTATTCATAACTGGGTGTACTTCTCGTAAAGGATTCTGCCTGTCAAAATGAAACATTTTTCTTTCTGGGGGCGGAGCTGGAACATATTGTGGGCCTAAGAAAGCGTTATATCTGTGCCGTTGTTCTAGGATTATTTGAATTAACCTGGTACTTAGGCCTCTCCATCTATTCATAAGTAGTGCTTCTAATGTATCAGGTAGGGGACCTGGATCAGAATGCTGATTTCTGTATAACGTAATGAGATGCTGAATCATGTACATACCAGCTAATTTCTGCTCGTCTGGGGAAAGATTCAAAAATGTCTGTGCTACGGTATCATCATTATATGTGCTAGGATTGTCAGCCCATAGTACTGCTGACCGAGCTAGTTCTTGTTCATCCATAGAATTGAGTACATGGTACCCCATTCGTTCTTGAAGAATTTTATCGGTAACCTGAAACAGATATTCAGGAGAACTCGTTTTTGAGATGCCAGAGAGAAAAACTCTCTTGCTTTCTGGACGAAAGCCTTTCTTAAGGTAATTTCCCTTACCCACATACGCTATCATTTCTTTAGCCGCGTCATGTTCCTCTGGTTCGTCCTCCTCGGAGGAGTCATTCCTGTCGCTATCTTTTTCCTTTTCTTGTTCCTTTTCGTGTATTTCTATTACTGCTTTTCTGATTCTTTTGTACATACTTGCTATACAACTCTGTTTATCATGATTTCCATCGGCTATATTCTGACCCCACTTGTTTAGTGCGTCCATCTCGTCCTTGTCTACTCCAGGCCTGTCTCGTTCTCTTATTAAACAATTTATGAAGAAACGTAATATACAACCTTGAGTGTCAGCTTTCTGGTGCGCCAGGGCCTCTTTAATACTGTCAGGATCTTCCCCAGTCTGGACAAAATGATATATTCTATCTAGGTGTTCAGTCATTCCTGGAAATAACACTAAGTAATCTGTAACTTTTCGTAAGCGTAGTGATGCTAACAACATTCTATCATCTTTACCGGGTACTGGATCGTATCTGCAAATTGAAAGGGGTTCTTTAAGCATGTCGTAACTTGGTGTTCGGGGTGTACGTTGCTTTAATACGTCCCTAAGGTTTAATCTGTGTGTTTGTGGCGGGGTCTGGTAACCTCCTGTCGCACCTCCTGAGGCGGAGGCTTGAGCATGGTTTGTCTGTGGAGTCTGTATGTGTACCTGAACTTGTCTTTTACCAGGATCAGGCCCAAACGGATTCAGTGTATTAAGTTTAGGTGTGGGAAGTGGTGGAGGAACAGGTGGTACAGGTTGTCGAACGGGTGAACTTTGTTGCGGTACTGGCTGGGCATTGTCTGGGAGTGGGTTGCCGCCACCGTCACCGTCAGTAGGCGGTACGTTGGTACGTGAATTGGTGTAAGCGGGAGCTACATCGTCTAGATAGGAAGCAAGGAATATGTCTTTGGTGGTCCTGTGACTTACTTTAGTTGGAACCAATGGAGGCGGCAGATCTTTCGGTATTTCTGGAGTGGCCTTAGGCAAACCCTCGGCCACTAAATACATGCCGTTTGCAAGAGTGTTTCGCATGCGGTCTATTTGTTCTGCTTTTACTCGGATACCTTCAATAACTAATTCGTTTTCTCGGACCTCATCTGACTCTTCTCTATGTTTTTCTGCTTTTCGGAGTGCTTTTTCTGTACGTTTATGTGATTCTTTACGCCACAATTCTATGGCATCTTTCTGGGATTGTCTGGCTTTCTTTTTCCATAGCGCTTCCTCTACTCTCATGATGCACTCGGCATCCCATGTTCCTGTAGCAGGCCACCTGTGTCTCTCTTCTTTTTTTTTTTTTTTAATTTATTTATCAAACAATAGCACATTACATTGCATACATGGCCCTTCACCTACATCCCTTCTCGGGCCGGCGGTAGGCTAGGTCTTCTTACCAATGAGACAGTAGTGTTTACAACAAGGGTACGAAGAAGAAGCTCCCAGCTTGGAAGTGTCCAGTGTACAGGCCGGTCGGTGTAGGTCCCAGGATGGAATGCCAGTAGTATTACATCGTGCGCTGTGCGTAGTCAGACATATCTGTAAAATTTTATATTTTCTCCCAACTAACAACCCAACCCCCAGTCCCGCCCTCTAGTAACTGGTCCCTAGTCTGCATGTTCCCTGTGGTGTAAGGTGCCATCTGTTGGAGAGGTGTGTGGTGTGGTGGTGTGCAGTTTCTGCTGAGTGCCCAGGTGTATGTGTGATCCCGTAAGGCTGGGAATGGCTGAACGTCTACCTAACTCGGTAGCGCTGTCTATCAAGCGGTACTGTCGCTGGAATCAGGGGGGCTCTATGTTTGCTGCGCCCTCCTGGCCCTCATCCCCTCCCGAGGCCATGTCGTCGTCGTCCATCCTGGAGTAGAGATAGGTGCGATAGAGCTCCCAGAAGTTTTTGGGGCGGCTACGGGGAGGGAGCAATTCGCTATAGGTCTCCGCCTGCGTGTTACAGTACAGCATGTCGTTAGTCCACCGCTTGAGAGTCGGGAGCGGACCCTTCATCCAGCAGGAGGCCACGACCCGTTTGGCAAGTAGTATGCCCATGCTGACCAGTTTACGCACCGGCGCCGGCACATTCCTCGTATAGCCCAGCAGAGCGAGTGCCGGGTCAGCGTCCAGTTGCTGTCCCGTTATTTTGCTTATTTCCGTAAAAATAGTCGTCCAGAACTTACTGATTCCCGGACATAACCAGGCCACGTGCATGAAGTCCGCTACTGGGGCGTGGCACCTCTCGCAACGGGGTGAGTCGCGAAGCCCATAGCGATGCAATCTTTCAGGTGTATAATATACTCGTTGCAGGAATTTAAAGTGAAGAAGGCGGTGTCTCCCATTCAACGAGATCCGCCTGGTGGCCGCGCAGCAGTACGTCCACATTCCATCGTCAATGTGCATGTCTAAATCGGCCTGCCAGGCCAGTCGCGCCCTTGTGTACTGCAGTGCCGTGTGGGCGTGTCCCATATTGTAAAGCTTAGAAGTAAGCTTCTTCGGGGACTCTGTGTGAATGACATACTCTAGTTCTGGTATCGCAGGGGGTTCCTCCATATCGGGGCCTAGGAAGTCCATCAGGGCGCTGCGCACCCTGTGATACTGGAAGCGATGGAGCAGGGAGGGGCGGTCAAGCCCCCGCACCAGCTGGTCCCACGTCTTAACCTTGCCATGTTGGAAAAGGTCCCCCAGCGTGTGCGCCCCTAGATCAGCTAGGGCTTTATGTACACCAGGTTCCGCCAAAGTAGGAAGCCAAAGGGCCCAATGTATCGGCATGTTGGGAGCGTACAGTAGTACCTTATCTTGTCTCTGTATTATGGAGTTCCAAGCGTGGTTAGTGGAACGGATGGAATCCAGTGTGCCTACTCTACGGTCGCCAGGGCTACAGATAGTCGCCGGGAGTGGTGTAGGGGCCGCGAAAAGGCGCTCCAGAATCACATGCGGGATATCCGGGTCGCCGTGTATCCAGGTATGGAGGTGGGAGGCCTGCGCTATCCTATAGTAACGTTCCAGATCTGGGGCAGCCAGCCCCCCTTGCTCGTATGGGAGCTGCAGCACCTTCCATTGGATTCTAGGTTGTTTCCCGGCCCAGGCAAGCCTGGTAAGGAGTTTGTTTAAGGTCGTGAAGAAAGCCCTGGAGAGGACAATCGGGAGGTTAGTAAAGAGGAACAAAAATCTCGGGAGGACCACCATCTTCATCAAGGCAATGCGGCCCATTAAAGATAGCGGAAGCTTAATCCAGAGCTCAACATCGTCAACTAGTTTACTATAGGCAACAACGTAGTTTTCGCGTAACACTGTGTCCGGGTCCGTGTGTATCTTTATACCCAGGTATCTGACCGGGTCCGTGGACCATTGTAGCGGGTAGTCCATCTCGAAGGGTTCGGTAACAGGGGTCAGAGGGAAAGCCACCGACTTTGGCCAGTTCACCTTCAGCCCCGAAAGGGCCCCAAACCGCACCACCTCCCGCAGGACCGATGAAAGGTTGTTCACCGGGTCCCTGACGTACAACAACGTGTCGTCCGCATACGTGGAGATACCGATCTTGTAGGTAGGGTAGCTGATGGCTTCGTAGGAGTGGTATTCCCGCATCGCCCAAGCCAGCGGTTCCGCGACCAGCGCGTACAGTAGCGGCGAGAGGGGGCAGCCCTGTCTCGTGCCTCGGCTCACAGTGAAGACCTCCGAAACGGCGTCGCCCAGCCGAACTCTCGCAGTGGGTTGGTGATAAAGTGCGCCGAGGAGTTGGAGGAAAAGGTCCCCCAGTCCCAGTTTCCTGAGGACTTTGCGCATGAACGTCCACTCCACGGAGTCGAACGCCTTCTCCATATCTAAGAAGACAGCGACTGCCTTGGTGTCGTGTTTGGTGTGTTGGATGGCTCCCATAACCGTTCTGATGTTGTACGTGAGGTTTCTGGCCGGGATGAAACCCGCCTGTTCTGGGGCAACTAATTCTGGGGCGACGAGCGCTAGTCTGTTTGCCAGTACCTTAGCGTACAGCTTCGCATCGACGTTGATAAGGGACAAGGGGCGGTAGGACCCCGGGAGGTCAGGTGGCTTGCCAGGTTTCAAAATCGTCACTATGAGTGCCTCTCTCATAGAAGGGGGCATCGCACCATACTCGCAGATCTCGTCAAAGAGGGTGGAGAGATAGGGGAGCAGTTTGTCCTTGTACGCCTTATAAAAGGTGACGGTCAATCCATCAATTCCGGGCGCACTGCCTGACCTCATGCTGTCTAGGGCGTCCGCAATCTCCTCTCGGAGTATAGGGGACATCAGGAATTCCCTCTGCCAATTCTCTAAGAACGGCATTTTGATGTAGTCTAAGTAATTGTCTATGTGGCTCTCCACACCCGAGATCTTGCTGGTGTACAGGTCTTGGTAGAATCCTTTAAATTCCGCCAGAATAGCTCCCTGCGATGTCAGTGTCTCCCCGTCCGCAGAGCGCAGTTCAGTGACACCCTGGCGTCGCCTGGCGCCCTTCATAATCCTGGCTAGCAGAGAACCCGGCCGGTCGCCCTCACCGTATGCGCGGGCAGTTGCGTATTTCCCTAGGTGCCTGACCTCTCTGTCCGCCTCCTCGTGGAACTCTGTCAGGAGCCCCCGCAACGTCTCATCCCCCTCCGGGGACGGGTCCGTCAGTCGTTGGCGTTCGCAATCCGCAATTCGCCCCTCGAGCAGTGACAGTCTACTCCTGATAGCCCTGAGGACACTGGAATGCTTGGCCATGACGACACCCCTAACATAGACTTTAAAGGTTTCCCAAACCATTCCGAAGGTATCCACTGTGCCTACGTTGTTAGAAAAGAACCTGTCTATGTCCTCCCCTAGGTCTGCCCGGAATGCCTCATCTAACAGTGAGTATGGTGGGAAGCGCCACGTGAACGGGGGGATTCTAGGTTGTGGTGTGTTCAGAACTAGTAGTATGGGGGAGTGGTCAGACAGCGTCCGCGGGAGGACTCTGCAGTCCCTCACCCTCGTCAGTAGAGTATTAGGGGAGAGCCAGTAGTCAATCCTAGTGTGGAGGTTGTGGTAGGCTGAGTAGTGTGTGTAACCCCCCCTCGCGCTATGTCGCTCCCTCCAGACATCCGCCAGCCCCAGTCTCACCATTTTGGCTTGCATTTGTTGCGCAGCTGCTGCCGGACGCCTGGGGGGCCCCCCCGATCTATCAAGTTCAGGGCTAAAGGTGAAATTAAAGTCCCCCCCCAAAGCAGTTTATTTGTGGGCCATTCAGCACAGTGCCCTGCCAGCGCTGCATAAAATTCTGGGGAGTCATAATTCGGGCCATACACATTCATGATCAGGAGATTATGTCCCTTACCCGTGCATTTGCTTAACACAAATCGGCCCTCCGGGTCCGCTCTGAGTAGCGTGAGTGAAAGTTTAGATTTAGGATTTACCCACGTGAGAACTCCCCTAGCGTGTGAGGTGAAGCCCGCATAAGTGGAGTTACCCTGAAGACCTCTATGTGTGAGCATTCTACTGGTGTTGGGTAGGTGTGTCTCCTGTAACAGAGCCAGGTCCACATGGTGTCTCTGGAGGTAGTGCAGCACCTTGCGGAGTTTCCGGTAGTCGTTCAAACCCCGTACATTCCACGTCAACGCAGTTAGGGTTTCAGTGTTAAGCAGTGGGTCCCCTAGTATCGATTCAGCCATTAGTAAAGCAGCAACATATAATGAGCACCAGCAGTAAACAACCCTCCCTCCCACGTGCGCCCCCACCACCGGTCCCCTCTAGGGCATGGAACATTGCAGTACACAGTTGTGACCCCCCCCCTAACATTCCGAACTCCAGAACAAGAACCCCCGCCCACCTCCCACAGTCAACCGACCCCAACCTGGTGTGACCGAATCCCCTGTGTCCCCCCCCCACCCTCTAACAATCCCATTCAGTAACACCTCAAACTGGCTCAATCTGAGCCGTCACTGCTGGCAGCGCTGGGGCAGAGGTAGCCTACTCGTTCTGTCCGTCGTCCACTGTCCCACCTGGACTTCCGTACAATGTTAATACATAGCCCACACGCCAGCGCCTTAGAGGCGAAGCTCAGCAAGCAAGGAGTGCATAACACGGTCCGGCTCTCTGTCCGAGCTGCCCCCTCCCGTCCCTCCAGCCACCTCTGACCTGTATCGTGTCCGGTTCCAGGGCAGTTGAGCCCATCCAGGGTTGCAGTGTGCCGCAAGTGCGAGGGCTCAGGGGCACCCAGCCGAAACACTCAGGTCTCCCCCGCTCTAGGGCGCTCAGAGAGTCAAGATATTCCACAGTTCAGACTGAGCGGGGAGAGCGTATCGTGCCAAAGTGGAGTGGCGCCCTGTGCGCTCCTGAAGCAGCTCCTCAGTCCTGTTCCTCCAGGTCCTCCGTACCTGATTGTTCCGCTGCACGCATGACTGAGCTCCCTCTGTTCTCCCTCATCCACACCTTCAAGGATTTTTGTAGTTCTTTGGGATCCGTGAAGAAGTGAGAGTGCCCCTGATGGTTAATGCGCAGCCGTGCCGGGTATAACATGGCGTAGTCCAGGCCAAGGTCCCTCAATTGTTGCTTGTACGGGACAAATCGCCGTCGTTCTTCCTGCACTTTGGTGGTGAAATCAGGGTATAAAGATATGTTCATCCCCTCGTGTTGCAGTGACCCCTTCTCGCGGGCCGCACGGAGCGCCGCGTCCCTGTCTCTGTAGTTCAATAATTTCGCAATTATCGGCCTGGGGTTTGCGCCCGGGGGTGGCCTTGGTCCAAGGGTGCGATGGGCGCGCTCAACAATGAACATTGGGGAAAAGGTGTCGTCCCCCAAGAGTGTCTTAAGTAGTTTTTCGACAAAAAGTTCCATCTTACCCGTTTGGGTCGTCTCGGCCACCCCCGTTATTCGTATGTTGGATCGCCTTGAGCGCGCCTCCAAGTCCTCCGACTTTTCCTGTATCACCTGAAGCAGGCGGCCAAACTGCTTACGGTCAGCGTCCCACTCCGTTTGCGCCTCTTCAGCCTCAGTCAGTCTGCGTTCGGCCATGTCGAGTCGTTCCGCATGTTTATCCACCCTCTCCGTCATGCGGTCCATGCGATACGCCAGGGCATCGATCTTGTTGCCAATGGCCGACATACCTTCCTGCAGGCCCTTCTCCATGGTCGTGAGCATGCCTTTTATTTCCGCGCAGAGCGAGGAGCCCGGGTCGTTGGTCGCTCCTGGCGACTGGGAGGCCGGAGGGCCTGGTTCCTTTTGGTGGCGCTGGTCGAACGACAGTTTCGACTGGGTCCTGTCTCCCTTCACCATTGTCGCGTTTCCCAGACAGCCTAAAGTTCGCACCACGGTGGGGGGTGCAGCGGGTGAGCAGTACGTAGCGGCAATGGACGTGGGTATGCCGCTGGGTCGAGAAATCGCGGCGGGCACCGCCCGGGGTGCCGGCTGAGTTGGTACCTAGTCGCTCTCCTGTTCAGGGCTTGTGGAGAACGTTCGCCGACTGGACCTGGGTGATGGCGCCTCGTCAGGCCCCGGCCTGCGCCACGTGGCTCGCCGCCTCCTCCGCAGTTAGCCCAGGGTTTTTTCGGGGGGTCTCACGGCTCCGGGAACCCCCGCCAGCTGGTGACACTGTGTGTCGATGAGGTGGCGTGGAGTCTGGGGGTCCGCCTTCGCCGGGACCCAGAGGGGTCTAGGTCAGCTTGTCCGCGCGGCCGCACGTCGGGTCACGCAACTCGGTCTCGGCCCTCAAGCGAGGTCGGGGATCGCGGCCTGGTCTCTCGCCACCTCGCAGCCGCTGAGAAAAGGTGTGTCCGAGCGCGAATCGGCCCCAAACTTCGGGTGGAGTTGCGGAAGGAGTAGGGTCGACAATTCCTGCCGTTTTCACTGGGATTTCTTTGCTGAGCAAGGATCTTTGTCGGATAATTGTTGGCGCCGACGCGGAGCTCTGCTCTTACGCGTCCGCCATAGACGCCGGCTAGCTCCGCCCCCTGTGTCTCTCTTCTAGGTGCTTGGTATAATCGGCCCATAAATCTAGATACAGTATGGCATCTAAGCCATGCTGATGGTACATAAAATTTCCAGGAGTGTCCCTAGGGGGGACAGGAATTTCTTCCTCTAGTATCCCTTTCCTAGTTCCTATCTGTCTTAATTTATTGAAAAACGGCATCTTGTTACTTGATACTGGACACTCGATACTTGTTACTTACTCTGAACACAGCTAGTTACACAAAAACACAGTAATGTACATCAAACAGTCACTCATACCACGACATTAATCACATGAAACATTTTGAACACATATGGACTACCCTTGATACTAGATGTACTGCTAAACAGTACAGATACACTGCCAAGAACAGTGCAAGAACTTGAATGCCTGATGTACTGCTAAACAGTACAGATACACTGTCTAAAACAGTGCAGACCGTGTTTGTGTACCCAAACCCGTCTTTACCGGATACATAGTAATGCACCCGTCTAGATGCGTCCCCAGCAACGGTACTCACCGGGAAGCACGGAACAGAAGGCCTCGGAAAACTCGACTGGACTGGACCGGACTGGACTCGACTCGACTCGATACGTGAATACTTCGGAACTGGTGGGCCTCTTGACACCTCGGACCTTGCTTCTTTCGGCGAGGCTCTGGTCGGGATCCTCCGCACTCCTCACCGCCTCGTCTGGGTGCTGATCGCAGTCTCCGTCACCTCCGTAGGCCTGAGGGAGATACAGGAAATCCTGCGGGTACGCGTAGTTGTCCGTCTTGACTATGGCAGGGGGCAAAGGTTGCAACGCACCAACCGGCGCGTGGGGTGGGGGAGGGGTCCCTATTCGGGCGCCAAATTAATGTTGTAAATATTTAATTACCGTCCTAATTTCTATGCAGGTAAGTACTTTAAAAAAAATAACTCAATCGGAAAGAAAGACGCAGAGTCCGTGGTGTTAGAGTTCTTAGGGGTTTTATTCCTTAAAAAGGAATGGTTCTCGAACCGGATATCGGGTTCCTGACACCACTGGGGTTCAGGAAGGGATAGAGCATACTTTATTGACAATACATAACTTTTATACTTAAAGCATATAATGGAAACCAATGCAGAAGGCGTAACAGCTGAGAGAAACAAGATAAGAGCACACACGTGTTAGCAATACGTAATCAGAAGGCGTGAACTAGGCATGAACACAGAGGTGTGTGCTAGAAACATCACATGAAAGTGTCACAAGTGGGTGGGTACATAGCAGAAATCTTGCAATGTCAGCGGAAATCTGAGGTCTGGATGCGCGCGCAGCTGCATGACGTGTGATTGACGTGAAGCTGGAGGGTGCAGGGGGCTTGACATTTACCCTAGAGGAAAGAGACAGAAGTCTGGCATGTCAGATCAACTCGTTCCTATATCATATCTGTTATCTGATGTTTGGGAACCATATTATCTAGAAGAAAAGGTCTCTTGGGCAGAGGCTATCCTATACTTGACTATGAATGCGTGCATATGTGCCTACGTGTCTGAGTGTAAAGCGAGGGGGCCATGGGCCTACCATGGTAACGGGAGCTATGAGTTACTTGCATGGAGACAGAAAGGCCGGGCCCTTTACTCTGCAGCTGAGGGGTTGTTTATCTATTCTGCTGGACTGGAATGTGTTTTCGGGAAGCTGAGCTTGACTATGCTGATAGCGTGAAGGTGAAATACTGTCTTTGGCAGGCAAGCAGGCCGAGCCAGGCTCCGCTCGCCTCGCAGGGAGTAGGACAGAGTTCACGGGGGGGGCATCCCACGTTGCAGTTTCAGGAGGCAGAGATGACTTTGAAAAGAGGCTCGATGACAGAAAACAGGGCCTAGCTCGCACAGAGCCAGAAATACGTGAAAGTGCACCATACAAAGACGGTTGCAAGGCATACTTAGGAACGGAATATCCGACCCATTCAGGGTGGATCTGAAAGAGGACATGTTAACGTTGAACGCAAATGTATTTTGCGTCTTCATAGCTGGCATAGGAGGGAAGTTACATGCACTTTAAGCTCGTACATGGAGACGGTGGGGTACACGTTAGGGAACACTTCTTGACCATAAAATTTATATTTCCTCAACCGACCCCACCAACTCAGACGCCGCAGCCGGCAACCTCAGACAGTGGATCGGCGACTGCACCAACACCCTCCCCCCGCTCAAGAAACCCTCCAACAGCCACGCCAACAAGAGAGCCACCTGGTTCACCAACGAGCTCCTGGCCTCCAAACGCGCATGCCGGAAACTGGAGAAGACATGACTCCATGAGCGCACACCGTACAACCACACAGCCCACAATAACGCCACCCGCAGACACCACAACCTCATCAGACTAGTGAAGAGAACCTCCTTCAAAAACCGCTTGGATAACAATGCACATGACAGCAAAGAGCTCTTCAGCATCGTAAAGGAACTCTCCAACCCCAGCGCCAATGCCAACAACATCCCGCCCTCACAAGAACTGTGCGACTCACTAGCCATCTTCTTCCACCGCAAGATCGCTGACATCTAAGACAGCGTCAACACCACGACCGCCCAGACTACGCCAGACTCCACCCCCCTGTGAACACCACCAATGCCAACCGCCTGACCTCTAGGTCCAACGTCAACGAGACACGCAAGGTCATAAACTCCATCCACTCAGGATCTCTGTCTAACCCATGCCCACACCACGTATTCAACAAAGCAGACGCACCCATCGCACCCCATCTACAGAAGGCCATCAACGTCTCCTTCGAAACAGCAACATTCCCGGAAAGCTGGAAGCACGCCGAAATGAACGCCCTCCTCAAAAAGCCCAAAGCAGACCCCAAGGACCTCAAGAACTTCAGGCCCATCTCCCTGCTCCCGTTCCCAGCAAAGGTCATCGAGAAAATCGTCAACATGCAACTGGCTTGCCACCTGGAAGACAACAACATCTTGGACCTGTCCCAGTCCGGATTCAGACGAAACCACAGCACAAGACAGCCCTCATCGCCACCACAGACGATATCAGGCGCCAACTAGACAACAACGAAACATCAGCCCTCATCCTCCTGGACCTGTCAGCCGCCTTTGACACGGTCTGCCATCGCTCTCTAAAGACACACCTCCTATAGCTGAAATCCAAGAGAAGGCTTTTGACTGGACCACATCCTTCCTCTCCGGCGGGACCCAGAGCGTCCGCCTCCCACCCTTCCTATCTGAAGCCACCAACATCATCTGCGGCATCCCCCAGGGCTCCTCCCTCAGCCCGACGCTGTTCAACGCCTACATGGCCCCCCCTCGCGCAAGTGGCCCGCCATCACGACCTCAACATTCTCTCCTACGCCGACGACACCCAGCTCATCCTCTCCCTCACCAAGAATACACTCACCGCAAAAAACAACCTCCACGAGGGAATGAAGGCCGTCGCCGACTGGATGAGGAGCAGCCCTCTGAAGCTGAACTCGGACAAGACGGAGGTCCTCATCCTCGGACCCACCCCCTCAGCCTGGGACGACTCCTGGTGGCCGACCACACTGGGAGCAGCACCAACACCCACCGACCATGCACGCAACGTAGGATTCCTCCGAGACTCCTCCATCTCCATGTCAAAACAGGTCAACGCCGTCTCCTCCTCCTGCTACAACACCCTCCGCATGCTCCGCAGGATCTACAAGTTGATCCAGACCGAAACAAGAAGAACGGTGACACAGGCCCTCGTCAGCAGCAGTCTGGACTACGGCAACGCACTCTACGCAGGAATCGCAGCCAAGCACCTACGACGACTACAACGCATCCAAAATGCCTCCGCCCGACTGATCGTCAACGTCCCCCGCCGCAGCCACATCATCCCCACCTGAGAGACCTACACTGGCTCCCCATCGACAAGAGGATCACCTTCAAGCTCCTCACCCATGCACACAAAGCACTTCACAACGCCGGACCAGCCTACCTGAACAGCAGACTCAGCTTCCACACCCCCACCCGCCAGCTCTGCTCTGCCAGCCTCGCTCTCGCAGCCATCCCCCGCATCCAACGAATGACCTCCGGCGGCAGATCCTTCTCCTACCTTGCCGCCAAGACCTGGAACACCCTCCCTACCCACATACGGCAGACCCAAGACCTTCTCGCCTTCAGAAGGCTCCACAAGACCTGGCAGTAGCAGCATCCCCCCCCTCCCCTCAGCGCCATGGGACCCTCACGGGTAAGTAGCGCGCTTTACAAGTACTCTTATTGATTGATTGATTGATTGATTGATTGAAGTCTATTTTAAATCCGAGGCCAGGGAAGAGGCCCACTCGGGGAGACTATTGTAGCTGCTGTCACCCGAAGGGGGCTAGCTTTGGTATTGAGGTCTCAGGGGCAGTGTCGTAACCAAACTTGAGTGGGAAACCCTGAAAAGTACATGGAGGGGACCCCCACACTCCGAACCCAGTCGAGAGTTCTCAGCTGCCTGAGGGGAAGCCTTGGCAATCTAGCCTCCCCCCACACCACCGGGGCTGTGGGGGCTAATGTTACGCCACTGGTCAGGATTGGTAAGGACTGGTCCGCTCCATGCTCTGCCCCCGGGCACGCCTCTTGACCAGTCCATGGCAGACTTAGCTTCTTAACTGGCAATTCTTGGAGGCACTAACGAGGTTAACTAAAGAAGCTAAACCCAAAGTAACTTTGAGAAAAAAAAGACCCTCAGCCTAGTAAATGCATACTTCATAAAAGGTATAAGAAACTGCGCCCATTGGCGTTCTTAGAAGTACATTTACTTTTCTAACAAATGCGGCGTTTTAAACACTGGTGCAAGCACACCAAAGAAATGTTATAGACGCTTCCATAGAGTTTTCTTAAACTATGTACTCGTAATGAGGCCCAAATTGCCTCGACCATCGAGAGGTCCATGTTAACTTTGTTTTAGCAGTAGCATGTTTCGTCCCAACACGTGTGTAGGAGATACCGGCCAACAAGAAATGTATTGCTGTGAATACCCTCTTGAAATACATTGTATTAGCTGAACATTTTCACCCCATAACGCAGTGTGAAAACCACATAACTGGTGCGCTGTTGTTGCACATGACACCCTCCATTTTCCTGCACTTGTTTTTGCTGGTTTTATGACTCTGCAAACTTCACCCCTGCTGAACAGTGACTCATGCAGATGAGGGGTGAACATCATGAACTCTTGCGGTGGTCCATCTCCCTACAGGGAGTGGACTTAACGCTGCAGCATCAGCCGGGGACTGACCACGCCAAAGCTAATGGTCTCTCCTGATTCTTCAGCATTAGTGAAGAGAGTTCCCAAGAGGTTGGGTAGCCCTCCCCACTTTCAGTTGGGGCGGACTCATGCTAGACCTGACAGCCTTAGGGTGGTCTTCTGCCAACTTTTTGCCTTCCTCCTCTATTTTTCTGTACTTATCTTTGCTGGC
>NW_028245371.1:115000-199379 GCF_964263255.1 Lissotriton vulgaris
GTAATAGCAAGCTCCTGGCCCTCTTTTCTTTGCTGCAGCCTCCCACCCCCATCAGGTTTATCTCAAGTGTTAATTCCATGGGCAGATGCATCAAAGCTTCTATTAAAACCAGGCTTGACTGTCACCCCTGCATCATCCTTCATTGTGCCCAAGGACAGTTCACTGACTATGAATGACAACTGTTGTTTAAAATCCACTGCTGGGAAAGAGACGCTGCAGGGCTGGGCAAGGATGGGTGTGGCACTTCTTGTAAGTACTCTTTCTCTATGAAAAGTTTCCTGCTTGACATAGTATAGAGTATATTTATTTGCATGAATTAATTAAAACCATTGCATAACAAATAAAATAATTAAAAAAACACGATACTAAACCACAAAAACTCCAATTGTTTTCCTATCCAATTTAAGGATTTATCATAAAACGTTAAGGCAAACTCTTTCGTCAAAGTTCAAGAGAGGTAGGGTGTTTTCAGGTACTGCCCAAGAAGACACATGTTTCCCAGGCTGACCCATGTGAACAATATCCCCATAGTTCAATCCCTTTAATTCACCCGCTCTGTATCCCTCACCTTTCAGCAGCATGCGATTAGCCCGAGGGCCAATTATCCAGTAAGGAACATGCGGTCTGTGCTGTAGCCAAATGCTTATAGTTTGTGTTAGTAACATCCATTTTCCAGTAGGTGAGGCCCTAATGGATAGATCTTGTCGGCGTACTGTGAGCTCCGTCCATGGCATGGCTAACCTGGTATGAGGATGTAGTCTCATAATTTCCTTTTTAGTTTGGCAAAAGGACCTGGGCCACGTTTACATTTAAAGTAGTCCGATATCAGTTTTTGCACTTTTTGTGGGCATTGACAAGTACCAGGGCAAGGCTGAAAAGCATCTCTGGGGGTTTGTACAAATCTAGCACAGTGGGCCAAGGTTGAGGTTTTTTTTAGTAAGGCCTAAGGCTGAGGCCTCTAAGCAGGTACTCACTCCTTCCCTTAAGTATATTTGTTTAGGGAGAGCTCTCCTTGCGTGGGCTATGGAGGGACTGCAGCATAAGAGATGTAGTCAAGATTCATGATGGCAATTACAGAGTCCACAAGCTCCTCCAGATGTATATTTGGCCCGGGCCTGGTTGAAATCCCCAATTTTAGGGCCAACAGTTGCATATACATTATCTCTCTTCTGGCTTTAGGGTTAAGAGCAGCTGAGAAGTAAGGTTGCAGTTTGGATGCCAAATTTGAGGCATTTAATATGGCCAGGAACAAAGAGGTTTTTATTGAGGCCTGATCTTGTTGGAAGAAGGCTATTGCACCTGTCTATTAATGATCTTTTTCCAGGTTGCATAGGAAATACAGGGCAAGGCAAGTGCAGATTGATCAATTTCCAGAGTGACAAATGCATTCTTGAGCTGAGTAAAGAGCTGGGAAAAAACGCTGCAGGGCTGGGCAAGGGTGGGTGTGGCACTTCTTGTCAGTTCTCTTCCTCTATTCAAACATTTCCTGCTAGACATGTTTTTACTGTAATTTGCAGCTTTGTAGATATGTCACATGTTGTTGTCCTTGGGCACAGTTGAATTAAGTTAATTTTTGGTATCTTTGGACATTGTATTTTACGGCAGCTGGTTTTTATGATTGATTTAATCGAAATAAAGCTTGAATTGACAATTAAAATACTTTATGGCACAGTTAAATAAAACCATTACAAACCATCATCAATATAAACAGTTTCCTGTTTCAAGACAGAAATAACAAATTATGATGATACTGTGGTAAAACATAAGTAAAAACTGCTATTAAAATAGTAAAGCTAAAACTATTACAATATGGATAGAGTATAAGATTGGCCCAAAAACTGACTTGATTCTCTTCTGCCAATAAAAAGTTGCGGGGTTAGCCTTCTGAATAGGTTGGGCTGGCTTGCATTCCCTTTCAATCCAGTTAGTTATTGAATCCCTTGGTTCACCTGGGTGACAAGAGATGATCCACTGCATAAATTTATGCTTACTTAATCCAGCCCAAGACAAGATTTCCTAATGTACTACAAAGAGAAATCCCAATAATGCCCTTCAAACAGTACGTAGAATTGGTTGCTTGAGGAACAAAAAGTTTCAGAGAGGCATCTTAGCCGTAATAATTTAGTTCTTAAATTCTAACCATTACCTCTTCAAGTTTTAAAGTTTATAGCAGTAAAAGCTCAATGAGGACCAAGTTTCCGACTAGTCCCTTGGTACCATCCGTTACTTTGGCTCCTAGAGTGCAAAGATTCCGCTGAATTCCGACACTGTCCCTACTGCTTCTCAGCTTGTTGGAGGCGGAGTATTCTCAATGAGGATTTTAGCGCTAGATTCTGCTCTACAACCAGACCAATTTGACTTTTTTATTAATTATTTCACTTTATTAAGGTGAGCTTCTACAGCTTCAAGGTATTTTACCAACCGGCAGCTCAGTGAACTTTATCGCCGATGAAGCATGCCAGGACATTTTGCCTGCATGACTGTATCCGGTTTTTATTAAATAGCGGTCTCAGAAGGGTGCCGCATTCTTGTAATAGTTTCTTGCAGATGGTGATAAGGTGTCACAGAGACGGCACTTTGCTGGTGTTGGGGGACGTAGCCAAGGGGCCAAATGATTTGCAGAGGGCAACAGCCCTAGGCGAAATTTCAAAAATGTCTCCTTTGTCTTAATTGTGAAGCTGGCCTGAAGATATGTTTGGGGCTCGAGTTTGGTATAAGATTGTATAGTAAACCAACCATGTGCATGCTCAGCCAGAGAGGCTTTGTCCTGCAAGAGTGATTCTTTCCTGATGACGTTATTTACTGCTTTTTTAAAGCCCGCAAAAGGGTCAGGGAGATCCCATAGTTGATGCCGCCCCAACCATTTGATTGCGTCCTCCAGGTGAAGCCTTGCGGGGCAGTTTTCTTTAGCTTGCAGTTTCTTCCACTGTAGAGCATTGAGTTTTTTCGCTTCTCCCCTGCTTATTTTATGCCAGCTTTTTAGATATACTCCTTTACATGCCATCTCTTCCTTTGGGCGTCCAAATTCAAGCCTCATTTGCACAGCTGATGTGTACCCCGGCAAGCCAAAGATCATGCGCAGTGCTCCTGCTACTGTACCATCTACCGTTTCAGCGTCCCTCCCTCTCAGCGGTTCACTGCTGTAAGTGATAGATGGAATCAATTTTGCCTCAATCACCTTTATTAGCAGGAGAAGGCTTGAGCCAGTGATCTCCTGTCAGGTCAGGTATGACATCCTGACACTGACCCACGTGCCCCAGGCCTGTACCCAGCGGCTGGACAAGAGACTGGGGTGGACTTTCCCACACCCGGTCCTCCTCCTTGGGGCTCTGTACCCTCCCACCTGGAGCGATAGCCCCTTCCAGAATTGTCAGGGATCCTGTAGCAGGTGTCCTGCACAATTCGCCTACCAGTTCAGGGGCTCTATCCTGCAACTGGGCTTCTGGGTCAGGGGGGACACCCTGAACCTGGCGCTCCAACCTAGGATCTACTCTAAACCCTCCAGTTGAACCGAGGTCAGAGGCGAGGACTCCCTCCCTCTGCACCCGCTTCCAGAGTGCTGTACCCTCCCACCTGGAGTGGTACACCTATAAGACCAACCGGTCAGGACACTTTTTGCAGTTGTCCCTCCCTCCAGGTCAGACAACACCTGAACTTGGCTCTCCAACCCAGGGTTCGTACCCGGTGGTTGAACACTTTCCCGGCGCACCAGGTCTTCCTTGGGAGCACGCAAGCCCCCCCTGAGGGTAACACATAACTCATGTGTTGTGTGATAGTCTGCCTGGCGCAGATCTCCTGGTCCCTGTCCATCTGAAAGTGAGTGAAGATCCCTCAGGACAGAAGTGGTGTCACCATGGTCATTCCCTGGTGACAAAGCCCTTCTGGTTGGCCCCTGACCCAATGGTTCTTCCACTGGGGACTCTTTCCCCTCCCACCCCTCAGTCTGGACTACTGCACCCTCCACTTAGGAGTGGTACTGCCAGACACCAGAACTGAGGGTGGCCTGCTTACAGACACTCCCAGTTCACCACACTCTAGGGGATCCCCCTCAACGGACTGCCCATCAGGACAGCCTAGGCTCCCCACCTGGTGTTCCCTTAAAGAACCATCCAGGCCCTGCGACTGGGTTTTGGCTACCTTGGGACAAGCAGCCCCACGCACACTCCTTCTCCACTGAGACAGGACGTGGGACCCTACACCCCTCCCATTACCCTGGGACCCAGCTGGGCTACACTGAACCTCTTGCCCCACTCGGGGCTGAAAGATAACTGAGCCATTCCTCTTAGGGTCACTCCCCAATGCCTCTCCAGACCCTCTAGCATCCACCAAAGGGTCTGAATCCAATGTGAGCTCCCTGGGGTCAGAAAACTCACTCTCCAACAGGTGTTGGCATAGCTCTGGAAAACGGGGACTTACAGTATGCTCTCCCACAATTAGATCACACAGTCCCCTACAAGGGTTATACAAGACCCTTCACTTCACCATCCAGTGCCTCACACACGTACTCCACACCACACTCATGGGATTGGCAAGACTGTATCTGACTGTCTCTGTCATTCAACCCACCCGCTTCTGGGTGGTCTTCACACTCACACACCAGGACTTCAGCCATGGGGGGACCCCTCTCCCTGCACCTGTCACCTAGAGTCAGTAGAGTGTCCCACCCACCACTAGGACCATGAACCCCTGCGTCAGTTTCCCAATTCTCCTCAGGGACACTGCACACTACTGGAGATACCTCATATACTTGAACCTCCTGGTGTATGTTGACCCCCTCCTTCCAGTCATGCGCCACATCTCTGGGTGTATGTACTGCTCCCTCAGCACTAGATAACCACATTTTGCTGCCACAATCTGAGCTGGATTCCACCTCCAACTCAGCAAAGCTCACTTCCTGAGCTACACACATTTCTTTTTTTTGGGTTGAGACACTTATGCCTCAAGCCCCTCGAGCTCTAGATCAAACTCCCTCATTTTCAACTCATGCTCAAACTGCATCCCCCAGGGCCAATTTCCTAGTTTGCAACTCCAATTCTAACTGCCCACTCAACTTGAGTTTTGTCAGCTCCATCTCATGCATCCTACTCTTCTCCCTGTCCTCCAGCTTTTCTGGGGACAGGCCCTTGGCAGAAACACTGCTACCTGCTGGGGAAGTTGCTCTCCTACCCCCTGAACCTAATGGCCCCCTTCAGCGACACCTCTGCATTTTCAGCCCCCTCCTCATTCTCAGGAGTATTACTTGCTTCGACCCAGGCCCTCAGCGCCTTTTGGAGCCCATCCTTCTTGCTGAGACCAGTCATAGCAACCTTACATTTCCAGCAGAAGTGCTTTAGCTGTCTCACATTGTAGCACTCTAGTTTTACCTCTCCCCAATCAAAATCAATAGATGCTATGGATGCTGCTTTCTCCATGGTGGTTAAACTTGGCAGTTCTTTGCAAAAAGAGAAAATCCCAGGAAAACAATCTACCAAAAGTATGTGGTTGTGTTTGGTCTGCACTCACTATTAGTATTCAATAATCACTGTATAGGAATCACAAATGCATGTCCAAATCCTCACCGCTGACCACCAATGTTAGATTTGGTGGTCACTAGTTAGCATAGATAGCTACCTGTGACAAATAGAGACCCTTGCATCTAGTCAGAGCAAGGGGGTGCACTCCTAAAATAATCTCTGCTCATCCCCTTGGTAGCTTGGCACGAGCAGACAGGCTTTTCTCAGAGGCAGTGTGTAAAGCATTTGAGAACACATAAAGTAACCCAGTGATAACACTTCAGATGGACAATACACCAGCTGTATTATAAAAATGAGGGGCAGATTTACGTTTCCTGGTGCATCCCTTCAAATCAGCAGGGATGCGCCAGGAAACTTGCGACACGCATCTTAATCCTTGAGCCACCACGGATGCGCCACATTTACAATGCGGCGCATTATGGCGCAAGGAAATGAAGATGCATGTCGCATCGCTGCCGTAACGTTGGCGCAGTGCTGGTGTTGTGTCGCTGGCACGATGCAACTCCAGCACTGTATCAACCTGGACTAGCTGGAACATGGTGTGTCACACCTTATGCCTGCTTCAAGCAGGCGCAAGGTTTTGACGCAGCGGGGTCGGAAAAGTGAATGAGTGAAATCTTGTAGATTTCACTCAGCCACTTTTCCGAGGCGTTCCTGCGCTGGAATGCCCCCCTGCACCAGAACGACCACATGAAACCTGACTCAGGTTTCATGTGGCGCAGGGCTTTACAATGTGACGCATCTCCCTAGATGCATCATGTTGTAAATTCCCTGCAGCATGGCGCTGGCTTAATGCTGCCGCTGCGTCACAGAAGTGATGCAACGACGGCGCAAAAGTGGCGTATGGGGCTTGTAAATCTGCCCCCATGTATTTTGATATAGACTTAAAACAAGACCACAAACGACAAAAATCAACACTACTATACTTTGAAAGTGGTAGATATAGCTTAGTTCTCTTAAGATGGTAAATGGGACACTTTGAGTTCAATGTACCTTTGGATGCGTAATGCTATACAACGAAAGTGTTGCAGGGTAGGTGACGCGTCGGTTCCTTACACGCGGGAACGGTTATGCGTCGGTTTCTTACTGCGCTTCCGTGGCGATGCGATGAAGATCTGGTGTGATGAAAACAAAGATAGCGTCTTCTCCTTGATGCGACACGATGCAAGCACACCCGACGGCAGTGCGGCAACTCCACAATTCTTCTTAGCTGCAACACGCCCTGCAACACGCTTCTACGGTGATGCGAGATGCTTCGGCGAGGCGATGCGACAACTGCAGTGGCAACACCCTTGTTCAGTGATGCCACAACAGCAGCTGCGGCGGCGACATTTCTCCAGTGATACAAGACCCTTCTTCGACAGCTACAGCTGTGACATCGTTGTTCAGTGATGCGACAACAGCGGCTGCGGCTGTCACATGCTTTACCGGTGTTGCGAGACGCTTCTGCGATACGATGCAACAGCTACAGAGGCGACACCCTTCTTCAGTGATGCTACGACAGCGGATGTGGCGGCGACAGGCTTCTTCTTCGTGAGTCACGCTTCCAGCTCCTTGCAAAACGCAGTCCCTCAGAAAGCCCAACACAACTGCAGGCACTTCCAAAGAACTCTTGGGGAACTTGGAGTTGAAGTATGTTGTCCCTAAGACTTCAGCAAGACGCTAGCTCTTTCTCAAGCCGTTGGAGATCCTTCACAAGTTGAGAAAAGTACACAAAAAGTTCCTCTCTCCTCTCTTTGGCAGTCAGGCAACCACTGGAGGCCAATCCCCCAAGCAGCACTTCAGCTTAGGGATAGTCTCTCCTCAGTCTCTCTGGTTCCTATCCTCAGCAAAGGTTTCTACTTGTTTCCCAAAAGTGATCTAATTTTCTGGGGCCTGGGTCCCCCTTTTTATACACAGTTTCTCGTTGTTCCCTGAAGGCAGAGAGTCCTTTGCCTAGTCCAAATCAGTTCTGGTCCATCCTGGAACACTCTGTTTACATGACTCCTTCTTTCCTTTCCCAGTGCAGGGCAGAGACATTAGACACACCACAGTAGGTGGAGCCAGCATTGTGGAGGGAAGGCACAGCCCTATTCAGGTCCCAGGTGCAACTCCTCCCACCCATCTACATGTAATTCTGTCTATTTAGCCCTGTGCTGACTCACCCTGTCTCGTGGAATCCCCCAGCCCGTCACTCAAACTCCAGACAAGGAATACACAACCTAGCAGAGGCAGGCTTGGATGGTTAGACAAGAAAATACCTACTTTCTAAAAGTGGTATTTTCAAACACAGAATGTTAAAACTAACTTCACTGAAATATGTATTTTATCATTCTGAGTTCAGGCAAACTAAACTCGAATTTATTTTCTACCTAGTTCCCTGAGTCAGTTAGGATTATGAGATATAATAATCAACTGCCCATTCTGGCCTACGGGGAACAGTAGCCTTGCAATAGTGAACAACACAAATAGCTGAAATTCACTTTTAGGACATGCCACACACATCCGGGCTTGTCCTACCTTATACTTACAATGCACCCTGCCCTTGGGCCTACCATAGGGGTGTCAGATATGATGAAAAGTGAAGGTTTAGGGACTGGTAAGTAGGGGCACTTGCCCAGTCAGCATGGCAGTACCAGACTGCACACAGGCTCTGCCATGGCAGACAGGAAACACATTTTACAAGGCTGCTTCTGTGGGTGGCACAACCAGTGCTGCAAGCCCACCAGCAGCATTTGATTTACAAGCCCTGGGCACACACAGTCCACTGTACTAGGGTCTGATAAGTAAACCTATCCAGCCATCAATTTACAATAGGGAGAGCATATGCACTTTGGCACTGATCAGCAGAGGTAAAGTGCCCAGAGTCCTAAAACAGCCAACCACAGGTCAGAGAAAATACAGGAGGAAGGCAAAAAGTTTAGGGATGACCCTGCAAAAAGGGCCAAGTCCAACCCCACTAACTTGGGTGCGTGCAAATTGCTTTCGTTCAGCAAGGTTGACAGTTCAGCCATGAAAAGATTAAATATTGTTGGTGCAAGCACGCATTCTTGTTTTACCCCTGTGCTTGTAAGGATCTTCCTGGATCTAAATTCTCCTGCACCTAGTTTGACCTGGTCCCAGGTATCACTATGCAAGAGAATTAATTGGTTTAACAGCAGCGGAGGGATGTTCAACTTTTTTAATGTTTGCAACAGGAGATGTCTATTGACGTGGTTGAAAGCAGAACTATAGTCAATATAGCACAGATATAGAGGTTGTTTTGCTGCAAGTGCAGAGTCAATTAAAAGAGATAGGGCTAGTATGTTAGTGGTCGTCCCCATGTCTTTGCAAAAGCTGGTTGATTATATGGAATTGCTGTGATATCTGCCACTCATGATGTTAGCTCTAGGAGTAAGAGGCCTGCATAGTATTTGGTCTCGTTATCGAGTAGGGCTTCGAGCCGATAACTTCTTTGATTTGTTCCTGTCTCTTTTTTTTAATATTGGGGCGATAATTGCTTACCTCCAGGAGGATGGGATTGTTGATGATTGCAGAGTTTTTCAAACATTGGCCTGAAAATGACAGCCCAGTATTCCGGCTCTTGTTTAAACAAAATTGGGGGATACCATTTGGACCTGATGCGCCCTCGCGTCTCCCCTTTGAGATGCTTTTACAGATCTGTGCATTCTTGATTGGGAATTCCTGGTTTTGTACTGGAGCTTCTTTGAGTTGAGGTGGCCAGGCTCCAAGAACGTTTGTGAGATTATGTGGCCCTTCCCTAAATTCTAGGGCTTCATTTAAATGTGAGCCACTGTAAATTGTCCAGCCACTTCAGTGGCATAGGATTCGATCCCCTGACTTCATTCACTAGTCATATTATTGATCTTTTGCAAAAACTGTGCACTATTATTTGTTTTAGCGTTGTGCAAAAGTTTTGCACGAAAGGCCTCCTCAGCTTCTTTTTTAAGTCGCCAGATCAGCTTCCTGCTAGCTTCTTTTAACTGTCTCATTTCTTGATACGCAGCGGGGTCTCAAGTCACTCTTCGAAGAGCTTGGTTAATCAAGGTCTTTAATTTTTTTAGTAAAGCGTTGTTTCTAAAATTTTGATGGTTCTTATGTTTTAAGACTTTGGCCATTCCTTGAGTCCAGAAGTTTCCTTTTTTTAATATTTATTATTATTATATTGTAATGATTTTGTAAACAGCTCCCAACTCTCAATTGAGTCTGATGTAGCTATTTGTGCCTCTCCTAAAGCCCACTTAGTTCGGGATAGGAGACTCTGTGGGTCGTTCGTTATGCACTTTATCTGTCTTTCGCTGGCAGAGTATTTTGTGCCTAGTGTGTCAGCGGTCGGGGAATATAGTATTTTGGGAGCCTCAATCATGACTTCCTGGGGAAGCGGTCACTTTGGTCTATTGAACCAATGTGGAAATCTCTTGCCCTTTGATACAAGCCGTACAAGAGGAATGTAAAGTCAATTGTAGAGCTAGCCATAGTACTATGAAATTTAGCTGCTTGGGGAGATCCCCTAAGAATCTGCCATTGAGTGCTCGGAAGCCCAACTCTCCTAATTTTGCCAGGAGTCTCCTTGCTGTTTTCGAGCTTCTACCTCCCGGCTAACTTGGCTCCCATACAAATGGGACTCTTCGTCAGTGATATCTGTGGCTAAATTGCTGAACATATTTAGATTGAAGTCCCCGCTAATGATCAAGCTGTTTGTTTTCCCAGCCTATATTTATTTTATAAGTTCTTTCTTCAGCTGCTAAGCTCCCTTGGTTTTTTCCCGGTGGGTGTAGATAGAGGTTTATCAGGACTATATCCTCCTTTTTTACCCGCTCACGAGTAGAAAGTTGCAGGACTTGCATTGCGTTCGGAGGGGCTAGCTTGTAAGCCAAGGGCGCTGCTGCAACAATGCTCTTTATGAAGCTGTATGTGGCAAGGCGGCCCTTCTTGTGGCCAAACTATGAGCTCTCTGTAGGTGTCAGAAAATTAAAGTTATAGCCCGGACTTGCTCCAGAACGGTCGCTCCCTCCCTCACTCCCTGATCCCACATCCTGTTGATGCTGCAGTTCGCTTTGGGTATCGTTATCAGCGCTATATATCTTATGTGTTTGCACATTATTTAACTGGCCTCGCAGCTCGATTTTAAAGAGCTCTCAGCTGACCTGCATTTACCTCTACCACCGCTCGCTCCGCTCTGCATTAATCCCACACCCTGTTAGTGCTGCAGTTCGCTTTGGTTATCGTTTTCAGCGCTGTGTATCTTGTGTGTTTGCACATTATTTAACTGGCCTCGCAGCTCGATTTTTAAGAGCTCTCAGCTGACCTGCATTTACCTCTAGCGCCGCTCGCTCCGCTCTGCTTTATAACGCAACATTTGCTGCGGCTCCCTGCTTGCTAGCACTTTGACTGTTTTCTAGGCGCTCGGTCCATTTGCTGCCCCTACCTCACTTTCCCTTTGACCCTCCATTTTGTTTGTGTTGCTGTTCCCTGGCACGCCCCTCCTCCCCGCTACCGCCTCCCAGCTGCTGCCCCTCCCTCGCTCCGCCCCCCCCACTTTCCATGTTAGACAGATGTCCCAACGCGCAGCTTCCACGTGCTGCGGCCGCGCCGAAGGTGCGCCAAAGGTAAGCCCGTCTACGCACGTCCGCGCCTGGACCGCGCCCAGCGCCAGACCCCCTGGTCCTCGTAATGCCCAGCCCACCCGCATCACCTACAATGCCACCACCCTCCTAGCCCTTAACACCGGCCGATCCCCCAACTGCGCCCAAGCCGCTCATGGACACACCCATGGACCCTTCTCCTGCAACTCCTGCAAGTTCGACGGCACCAAGAACAACTCCTCATCTACGAACACACAACAGATATCTGACCCCAACCACCTACAATGCATCCTGCTCAACACCCGCTCAGTCCACAGGCACGCCATCGACCTCTGGAATCTACTAGACACCATCTCTCCGGACGTCGCCTTCCTAACAGAAACATGGATGAACGCCTCCTCAGCCCCAGACATCACCATTGCCATCCCGGAAGGCTATAAGATCATTCGTAAGGACCGTACCGGCCAAACAGGAGGAGGCATCGCCATCGTCCATAAGAAATCCATCCGCATCTCAACCAGCTCAGACGTCAATCTCGCCAACACTGAACACCTTCACCTCCAGATCCACATCGACCCCAAGACCACACTCAGAGGCACCCTCCTTTACAGGCCACCAGGACCCCGCTCACAATTTAGTGAAGACATCACGGACTTCATCACTCCACACGCGCTCCCCTCCGAGGATTACATCCTTTTGGGAGACCTCAACTTTCACCTTGAAAAGAACAACGACCACAACACCACCACCCTTCTGGACAACCTCGCCAACCTCGGACTCAAACAACTTGTCACTACCCCCACCCACATCGCAGGTCACACACTCGACCCTATCTTCACCTCCAGCAAACATGTCTCCTTCAGCCACACCACAGCTCTCCTTTGGACTGACCACAGCTGCGTTCACTTTACCTACAACAAGCCCACATCCAACAACCACCCCCAACCCCCTCTGCAAAGAAACTGGAACAAAATCACGATCGACCAGATCTCTTCATCGCTTCTTCTAAACCCCCAGCCCACTCCTCAAACCCCGACCAAGCAGCCACCAACCTCACCCAACAGTTATCCAACAGCGCCGACATCCTAGCACCACTGAAAAAACGACAAATCAAACTAGGCAGCAAGAAGGCCTCCTGGTTCAACGATGATCTTAAGAAATCCAAGAAACTCTGTCGCTCCCTTGAGAAGGCCTGGAAAAAAGACCCAACCACCAGCACCAAGGACGCCTTCAAAAACGCCACCCGCACACACCACCAACTGATCCGGAATGCCAAGAAAGCCGCTTTCAAGGACCGACTAGATAACAACGTCCACAACAGCAAGGAATTATTCAACATCGTCAAGGAATTTACCAACCCCTCAGCCAACTCCAACGACATCACCCCCTCTCAAGCCCTCTGCGACTCCCTAGCCTCATTCTTCCACAACAAAATTGCAGACATCCACAACAACTTCGACAACCGACCCGAAGACCAACCCACCCAACCCCCTGCAGGACTCCCACCCCCCTTGAACATCCTCAATGACTGGAAGCCAATCTCCACTGAGGACACCATCCGTCTGATGAACTCTATCCACTCAGGATCCCCCACAGACCCATGCCCTCACCACATCTTTAACAAAGCAGACTCCATTATAGCACCGCACCTCCGAGACGTCATCAACTGCTCCCTCAACTCCGCAACCTTCCCGGAAAGCTGGAAACATGCCGAACTCAGCGCCCTCCTGAAGAAACCCACAGCTGACCCCACCGAACTCAAAAACTACCGCCCTATCTCACTCCTTCCATTCCCAGCCAAAATCAACGAGAAAGCGGTCAACAACCAGCTCGCCGCATTCCTCGAAACCAACAAATCCCTCGACTCCTCACAATCCGGCTTCCGAGCCAAGCACAGCACTGAAACCGCCCTCATCGCAGCAACAGACGACATTCGAACTCTACTGGACAATGGAGACACAGTCGCCCTCATCCTCCTCGACCTCTCCGCAGCCTTCGACACGGTCTGTCATAGCACCCTTTTACAATGCCTCAGAAACGTCGGAATCCAAGGAAAAGCACTGGAATGGATCACCTCGTTCCTCACCGGAAGAACCCAGAGAGTCCGCCTTCCACCATTCAAGTCAGAGGCCACTGAAGTCATCTGCGGCGTACCACAAGGATCTTCACTCAGCCCCACCCTCTTCAACGTATACATGAGCCCCCTCGCGGTCATCGCACGCCAACACAACCTCAACATCATCTCCTACGCCGATGACACTCAACTGATCCTATCTCTCACCAGAGACCCTAACACTGCCAAAACCAACCTGCATGAAGGAATGAAAGAAGTAGCCGACTGGATGAAGCACAGCCGTCTGAAACTGAACTCAGACAAAACAGAAGTCCTCATCCTAGGCACCTCCCCCTCCGCCTGGGATGACTCTTGGTGGCCAGAGGCCCTTGGAAAAGCACCCATCCCGACGGACCACGCACGGAACCTGGGCGTCATCCTGGATTCCTCACTCTCGATGAACAGTCAAGTCAACGCCGTTTCTTCATCTTGCTTCAACATTCTTCGCATGCTCAAAAAAACATTTCGTTGGATCCCCACCGAAACTAGAAAAACGGTCACCCACGCTCTGGTCACGAGCCGACTGGACTACGGAAACACCCTCTACGCCGGTACCACCGCAAAACTCCAGAAAAAACTCCAACGCATCCAGAACGCCTCAGCCAGGCTCATATTTGACATCCCGCATAAAGAACACATCTCTGGTCACCTGAAAAACCTCCACTGGCTCCCCGTCAATAAGAGGATGGATTACTTTCCGGCTCCTGACCCACGCACACAAAGCACTCTACGAAATCGGACCCGAATGCCTCAACACACGACTGTCCTTCTACACCCCCTCCTGCAAGCTACGATCCTCCAACCAAGCCCTTGCCACTGTACCTCGCATCAACAAAACCACCATGGGAGGTAGATCCTTCTCCTACCTGGCAGCTAAAACCTGGAACTCTCTTCCCACTCACCTTCGCCTTACTCAGAACCACCTAGCATTCAGAATGTATAGGCATTTATATATATATATATTTAAAGCAGAAAGCAACTTAAAACGTGGATATTTGACAAGTAATTCCCCACCCTTCTTCAAGCGCCTTGAGACCCTCTGGGTATGTAGCGCGCTATATAAATTTATTGACTTGACTTGACTTGACATAGTGCAGGTGGAGATTCAGACCATGTTTTTCGTAGTGTAATGATGTAGAGTCTTTGCAGATAGGTGTTATTTCCGGGTCCATAAGCTTGTCTCCTAGGCCATTAATGTTCCAGGAGCACAGGTTGAAGATGTTGAGCGTGTTCCCAGCGTTAGCTTTGCTTTGTCATTGATTTTTGGCTTTAGAATTTATGGTCCTGGAGAGCCAACTCCAGTCTTGAAAGGTTGGTCTTATCCTGGCAAGTGGTCTCTTAATGCACTGCTCTCTGTAGACTAAGATCTCAGGGGTGTTGCTCCGAGCCACTCGCAGTACTGAAAGAGAGCAAGGATTATGGTTGGGATGTCCGTTCTCTTTCCGTTGCTGGTAATCAAGTGTCAAAGGATCCAGGTATCTTGGTTTTAAGAATGGTCGAAGCTTTTTTCCCCATGAGTTAAACTTTGCTTGTCCTCTTAGCAGTCTCCCAGCTAATTCTGCTGTAGCCCATACTGGTTTGTTGCTTCTACCCCTGAGGACTCAGGCAGTTCTGTAAGTTCTACCTACTCTAGTTCGCTGGAAGATATACTTTTTATGCTGTTGATGGATTTCAGTAGGCGTAATATATTTCCCCTGTTTAAAATATCTATTGTGCCCTTTCATTTGTACTCCGGGTGAAACACTATTGTGGGGCTGCCTGCTTGACCCTTCTCTTGTATTGGGCTATTCAGCGCAATAGTAAAGTCGTCCCTGAGCCCTGGTATTCCTCAGTTTATTCTCCCTGCCTCTGAGCGCTCATTTCATTCACAAACATTAATTCTGAGCCGATGGGACTTGCTGCAATCATGGCCCCTTGTGGGCATCTGTCTTCCTTTTTTTGGGAGGCACTAGTGGTGGACTTTCTAATTTGAGGTGTTTTTCTTTTGGGTTTTTTCCTCCCTTCCTGGTCTCCAGTTTCTCTTAGCTCATACTCCATATCTATTTCATCGCTCGTCTGGACCGGCCTGTCTAGTGTTGGGTCCCATATCGTGTTCCCACAAATGTTATTCTTGCTCCAAGCTATTACAGGGTTTTTTTCTCTTTTCAATAAGCCCCTTCCTCTTCTGCTTTCTCCCCTGTTTTCCAGATTTGAAGTGTTACGGCACAATTTCATTTTGCGAGGTTTTGTCTAGTGCCGTTGTGTTCATAATTAGTGGTGGTTGGGTTCCTCCGTTTCACGGGCTAATATTAGGCCCGGCCTTTATTATGTCCGCCGTTTCCCTGTACTGCTGTGATACGGTCAGCTTTGGGCTCTCCTGCCTTAAAGAATGGGTTCCTGCTATCAGTGGTGGCCACGTTTCGCTTCTCTTTCTAGCAGGGCCATCTAATGGTTTGTTTTTTATGGCCTTCCAAAAAAAAAAAAAGAGATTGTCCTTTGCCGATGGAAGTGTTACCAACTTGCCCACAATTGTTGTGCAGGAGCAGTTAGGTTGTATGATTTGAGTCTCTGCTTGTTCCCTTCTAACCATTTTGCTAAGCTCTGCTAACTTGCCGTCAATATTGACAACAAAATTGACAGGGAGTTAAGGATGGAAAGTTGGAGATCCATCTTGTCCGACTGATATTGGATGGCATTTACAGACAGTTGCATTGTGTGCAGAAGCGTTTGCGTTAGTTGCAATGTTAATCCCTCCTGGTAATTCCCCATGGGAGGCCATGGGGTAGGACGCTACCAGTTCATCCCACTCCTCTTTGGTGAGGTACGAGGTTTTAGAGTCTGTGACCTGGAATGGTGTAGGTGGTGTGTTAGTTGGGGTGGCTAGGCCCGGAGAGTGAATTTCAATTTGGCTTAGGGCGCCGCCTAGCTTGACTTGCTGAAGTTGCTTCTCAAGATGTTGATCATTTGTTTGAGGTGCAAGCCATTCCTGCACTGTGGCTTCCAGTATAGTTAGTGTATTAAGTTGCCTCCTCTCTTTCATGTCAGCTGCTGTTGTAAGTTCCCTTGTTCTCTTATGTTCTTGCCGCGCCACCCTGTCCTCTGGCGTTGGAGGTGTGTATTTATAGAGCAACAGTTCTGTTTGAGCTGATGAATCACCATGCTGCGTGTATTCACTGGTTTGCGCATCACCCGTGCCCCACGGGGTGTGGTACCTGGGCCCCCAGGGTGCTGCTGCCTCAGGCTCTTCTTGCCTATCGGTGTTTCCGGGTGGTCCTTGTCCTTGACCACCCGTTGAAGATTCTAAAGATTCACCAGCTATCGGACTATCAAGGCTTGTGGGACTCGTCTTCCAATTGTTTGCTGAGACAGAATTGGGACTTGTGATTGCGTCTTGACCCTCTCTTTCGTGCTCCTTTATGTCTTTTCACCCACGGCCCTTTGGGTTTATCTTTAGGTTTGGGTCTGCCTGCTCTTGTCTGCATCCTTGTTCCTGCACATTTTGACTCTGTTTGCAGTCTTTTCAAGCCCTTTCTTTGGCTCTTCTTTACTTGCATGGACAACCTCTTCCACACGGTTCCGCCCTTCTCCAGGTTTAGCTGGTTCCCTCTCTGATCACACCTGTGGTTGTTGCTTCAAGGGATATGCCCTTCTTGATTGTAGTGGAGTTGGCAGATTGCTTGTTTTACGACTATTCAAACAAAGGGCTGAGCAGGTGTCTTTAATAAATGAAAACTTCGTATAGATTTTAGGTAGAGAGCCAAATTTATTCACTGGGAATGCACTTACAGCCGCTCCCGCCTTAATATCTATTGAAGGTTTAGGACTTGTGAGCAGAGGGGAAGTCAGGATAAGTTCACCCTCCTCCTCCTTCTTTCCCTCTTTTTATCCCATGCCATCTTCGCTGACTTTCATTAGGGCCTTCTTGAGTTTTTTGTTTGCTCTCCTCCTTCTTTTGTGGTGGGGGGTTAACAGATGCCGACTTGTCCCTTGACTTACCTGACCTCATTACTCTGCTTTTTACTTTTTGTTTTTACTTTTATTCTGTTGTTCTTTACTTTTTCTTTTCTCTTTTCTCTTTCTTCTTCTTCCCTTCTTTTTTTTTCCTGATCAGCTCTGTGCAGTGGTTCCAGTCTGGCCAGTCCCTTCAATTGCGAATCCAGTAGGTGATGGAGATGATGATGGTATGATGAGGCGAGGAGAGGAAATGCGGAATACCGAGGCTGTCAGTGGAGTGAGAAAGATGGATAGAGATAGGGAAAGGACTGAAGAGCAGGGCGTACCGGAAGCACTACAAGCCACACCTGACCTAGTCGGGCTGCCTCCGCGGGCTTACGTGGACTCTTCACACTGGGACCTTCGCTAAAGGTGGTTGCGCTCTCCTCCTCACTTTCTTGTTGCCCCCTGTTAGACGGACCGGGAGGGTCGGCCGAGGATAAGGGGAGAGGTCTCCGGGGAGAACCGCCTCCAGCGATCGTACAGACAAGTAACTTCCCCCCCACAGACGTACACCACACAAGGTTAAGGTTCAACGATACTTTATAGGCAATTCTTCAAGTACGGTCAAATGATACAAGGAGGTCTGGACTCAGGGGTCCCCTCGATTCTGGTCTCTGGATTGGGAAAAGGGTAGCGGGACAGTCTTGTTACCAATAGATGAAATAGCTCTCAATCCTCGAGCTCGGCGTTCTAGATGGTCGGGCCGTGGCGGAGCCAGCAGGTCCCGAGATGGATGAAGGAAGCGACGGTCCGCGGCGGAGCCTGCAGGTCCCGATGAAGATGGTAGTTACAAACGGTCCGCGGCCATGCCAGCAGGTCCCGACGACGATGAAGGTTACGAAGGTTGCGGCAGCGCCAGCAGGCAGGACGATAGTTCGCAAGGCAGAGCTACGGCAGCGCCAGTAGTCCGTCAAGGGTGAGTTCTTCTCTGCGTCTCTCGACTCCAAGATACAACTGCCTTCCTGCTCTGGAGCTGCCCCAGTTATAGGGCTGAGGCCCCTTGATGTCCGGACCCTCACACTTGGAGGTCGGGAGGTCCGGGATGGGGGAGTCCAGACACCCAGCAGGGGGGTGGAGCCAGCGCCCGGGGAGGTCGGGGGCGAGCGGTACCTGGCGGGGGAGAGCCATCGACACCTCTTTCTCCCATTGACCTGCCAAGTAGTCCGCTCACCTCCTGGGTGGATGGTGGTGCCGGGATGTCTGAGGCCTGGCCAGGCCCAGGGTTAGGGTCGATCGGAGGCCACGCGGCCTCGTGGTGTAGTGTCCAAGATGGCGCCCAGGTTGGGCGCGCGGGCCAGAAGTGGATCAGGCCCACGAGGTCGATATGTTCAGAGGCAGGGGTCCCGGAGGGGACGGAAAACGTGAGGTGGTGGTGTGTGACACTTGAGGGACCGGGCTCGGGCCTGGTCGGGCAGAGGGGGAGCGGGCCCTTCATGTGGCCTGTCCAACATGCGTCCCCCCCAGCTGAAGGCGGGGAGAGTCACCCATCCTCTTGGGGACTCTCCTCGTCGAGGCGGAAAAAGCGTGACAGGCCATCCGCGTTGGCGTGGTCTGGTCCAGGCCGATGTTCCACAGTGAAGTCCATCCCTTGTAGGGAGATGGACCAACGTAGTAGTTTTGGGTTCTCCCCCCGCATCTGCATCAGCCACTGCAGGGGTCGATGATCGGTCTGCACCCGGAAGTGTGTGCCAAAGAGATAGGGCCGGAGCTTTTTGAGGGCCCATACCACGGCGAAGGCCTCCCTCTCGATGGTGCTCCAGCGTTGTTCTCGAGGTAGGAGTCGCCTGCTGATGAAGGCCACTGGCTGATCAAGGCCTTCGGGGTTCAATTGAGACAGGACCGCTCCAATGCCGTGGTCGGAGGCATCCGTCTGGACGACGAATTCCCGGCTGTAGTCGGGGGCCTGGAGCACGGGGGCGGAGCACATGGCGGCCTTCAGTTGTTCGAAGGCTGTTTGACAATCTGGGGTCCAGTTGACCTTCTTTGGTTGATTTTTGGACGTGAGTTCTGTGAGGGGCCCCACTATGGTACCATAGTCCTTCACGAACCGTCGGTAATAGCCCGTGAGTCCCAGAAAGGCGCGTACCTCGGTCTGGGTGATGGGGGGCTGCCAGGACTGGATGGCGGCGATCTTGAGCTGCAGAGGGGCCACCAGGCCGCTTCCCACCTGGTGTCCGAGGTAGGTTACGGACCCCTGCCCAATCTGGCATTTGCTGGCCTTGATCGTGAGGCCGGCTCGCTGAAGGGCCGGTAGCACCGCTCGGAGGTGGTGGAGGTGGTCGGACCAGTGGTGGCTGTATACAGCGATGTCGTCTAGGTAGGCGGCGCTGAATCCTTCGAGCCCGGCCAAGACCTTATTAACGAGTCGCTGAAACGTTGCTGGGGCATTCTTCATGCCGAAGGGCATGACCTTGAAATGATAATGGCCGTCAGGAGTGGAAAATGCAGACCGTTCTTGGGCCCGGGATGTGAGGCCGATCTGCCAGTAGCCCGCCGTCAGGTCGAAAATGCTGAGGTAGCGGGCAGCTCCCATGCGGTCGATTAGCTCGTCTGCCCGGGGGATGGGGTGCGCGTCTGTCCTGGTGACCGCATTCAAGCCCCGGTAGTCGACGCAGAACCGGAGTTCCGGTGTGGTGCCGGGAGTGGCTGCTTTGGGGACCAGTACTACTGGGCTGGCCCAGG
This sequence comes from Lissotriton vulgaris, assembly GCF_964263255.1. Classification (NCBI taxonomy): domain Eukaryota; kingdom Metazoa; phylum Chordata; class Amphibia; order Caudata; family Salamandridae; genus Lissotriton; species Lissotriton vulgaris. The sequence goes on from NW_028245371.1 coordinate 134,848, forward strand.
GGCTGTCTGAGGGCTCAATGACCCCGAGCGTGATCATTTTGGTTACTTCTTCCTGGATGCAGGCCCGTACTCGATCTGGTACGCGGTAGGCCCGGTGGCGGATAGGGGGGCTGTCCCCCGTGTCCACGTCGTGCACACACCAGGAGGTGACACCTGGGGTGAGTGAAAACAGGCTGGCGAACTGCAACAGAAGGTCACGACATTCTTGGCGTTGTTTCAGGGTGAGGGCCTCCGAGAGTCGGACCCCGTCCACGGAGCCGTCTTTCTCCCGAGTCCGTAGGAGGTCAGGGAGGGGTTCGGAGTCTTCTTCGGCTCCATTGTCGGTGGCCATCAGGAGGCTGAGTTCTGAACGCACGAAATGGGGTTTCAGCCTATTAGCGTGGAGGACCCGGAGGGGGTTCCGTGAAGACTCCATGTCGATGAGATAGGTGACAGGGCCCTTGCGTTCGACTACTTTGAAGGGCCCCGTCCACTTGTCTTGCAGGGCGCAGGGTTCGGTGGGGGACATCACCCATACTTGTTGGCCGGGTTCAAATTCGATGGAGGAGGCATTTTGGTCATACCACTTTTTCATGTCCTCTTGACTGGCCTCCAAGTTTGCTTTTGCCAGCTCTCTGAACCGTCGGGTCTGGTTGCGGAGGGTTAGGAGGTATTTGAAGACATCTGGAGGGTTCTTCAGAGGGGGCATTTCCCAGCCTTCCTTGACTAGACTGAGCGGCCCCCGTACAGGGTGTCCATACAATAGTTCAAACGGGCTGAAGCCGAGGGACTTCTGGGGGACCTCTCGATATGCGAAGAGGAGGCACGGCAGCAGCACATCCCACTGGCGACGGAGGGGCTCTTCCAACCCCCCAATCATCCCTTTGAGCGTGCGGTTGAACCGCTCAACGAGTCCGTTTACTTGAGGGTGATAGGGGGTCGTGAATCGGTAGGTGACCCCACACTGTTGCCAGAGGGACTTCATATATTTGGAAATAAAGTTCGTGCCTCTGTCGCTGACGACTTCTCGGGGGAAGCCCACACGGGAGAAGATCCCCATCAGGGCCCGGCCGACTACCGGGGCTGTCACAGTTCGCAGGGGCACAGCCTCGGGGTAGCGGGTGGCGTGGTCCACCAGTACCAGGATGAACCGATGTCCTTGTGCTGTGCGGGGGTCCAGGGGCCCCACAATGTCTATCCCGACCCTCTTGAACGGGGTGGTGACCACTGGAAATGGTTGCAGGGGGGCTTTTAGTTTGCGGCCGCTCTTTCCACTGGCTTGGCACGTGGGGCAAGATCGGCAATGCTGGAGTACATCATTCCTCATTTTAGGCCAGAAGAAGTGGGTCACTAGGCGGCTGTAAGTTTTATCCTGACCCAGGTGTCCAGCCAGGGGGACATCGTGGGCCAGATTTAGCAAGAAGTCTCTAAAACGGAGGGGCACCACTAGCACTCGGCTGGCCCCCAGCTCCGCGATCCTTTGTTCACTGTATAGCAGATCATTGTCCCAATAGATCCAATGTGTTCCGGAGGTATCCCCTGCGCTCTGGGCGAGGGCTTGTTGGCGGAGTCCCTCGAGGGAGGGACAGGTCTTCTGCTCTTGGCGAAACTGTTCCTGTGTGGGCCCCCCCTCTTGATGCCACTGGTCGAGGCCAGCGAGGTCCGGAGGTTGAGCTGGTTCTGGGGGGACGGCACGGTCGGTGTCTTCGACTGGAGCGACCGGGGGAGGAGGCGCCGGCCATTCGGGTTCCTCGGGTCAGGGATTGGCCCGGGCGGCCATGGACCGGGTGGTGACGCACGCCCAGTCCGGGATGCCTAACATCCCCAGGTGTTCTCTTCGTTCTACGGCTGCCCACGGAGAGCTTTCAAGGTCATTTCCCAGGAGGCAGTCTACGGGGGCATCATCTCGGACCGTCACCTTCAACATGCCGGAGACCCCGCCCCATTCGAAAGGGACGCAGGCCATCCGACACAGACTCTCCGAGTTATCGGCTGAACGGACAGGGCAGAGAATGTTTGGTAGGAACTGTTCTGGGGTCACCAGGTGACAGCGGACGGCTGTTACACTGGCCCCGGTGTCACGGAGGGCTTCGGCCTGGCGTCCATTGATGCTCACCCATTGGCTGTACTTCCGGGTGTTAGCGGGTAGGGGGACCCGCGGGACCATGTCTTTCCCCCCTAAGCATGCTAGAGCCATGGCGGCTGGCTCCCATTCTTGATGCTCTTGCTCATATTCTTCCTGCTCCTCGGAGATCTGTTCCTCCCCCAGGGCAGCAGCAGCCACCTGGCGGGGTCTTGGGCTCTGGTACTGTGGGCAATTTGGGTCGTTTGCATAGTGGCCGACTCGTTGGCATCGGTGACACGTGACATTGGCTCTGTATCCCGGTCGTGCCGGGGTGCTGCCCCGGTTGGCCGGGGGGGTGGTGCTGGTAGCGGGGGCGGCCGGAGCGTTGTCTCTTCCTCGTCCTTGGCCCCCTCCTCCTCCTCGGGGACGGTGCTGACCGTGGTTGTTCCGGTTCTGTTCATAGGATCCATTTCGGCCCACTCTGGTGATTTCCCATCGGTCAGCCTCGGCTGCGAGCTGCCGTGGATCAGTCAATTTGCTGTCGAGGAGGTGCTGCCGGAGCTCAATGAAGCAATTGTTTGATAGATGCTCCCACACCATGAGATTGAAGAGTTGTTCGTAAGTTGTGACATTGCTTCCTTTGATCCAGCCCTCGAAGGCTCGACTAAAATAGTTCACGTAGTCCACCCAAGTTGTACCCGGGATGCGGGTGCAGTCTCGGAACCTCTGACGGTACATCTCGGGTGTGAGCCCATAGCGGGTGAGGAGGGCAGCTTTCATGTGGTCATAGGAGGTCATCAGATGGTCCGGGAGCTGTAGCAGGGCATCGCGGCCCTCATTGAGGAATCTCCCCCATAGACCGGCTCCCCAGTCGCTTCGATCGATCCGGTGAGCGGTCATAGCGATTTCGTAGGCCTTGAACCATTGCTGGATGTCGTCCTCTCGGAAGTATTCTCGAACGACATCCTTGGGGATGTGTACCTTCTTATCTGTTGTCCCTGGGGTGCGGGGTTGCTCGGGCACCCCTAATTCTGTGTTCTGTTTGCGTAAGTCTATCTCAGCCAATTTGCGCTCGTGTTCATATGCCAGTCTTTTTTCCTCAAGCTCCCTTTGTCTCTGTTTTTCCTCTCTTTCTTCTCGGAGACGCAGATGCTCTAAGCTCAGTTTCTGTTCGGCCAACTTAAGTTCCCCATCCATTTTGAGCCGGGCCATTTCTAGTTCATGTAGTCATGTTCTTTCTCGTTCCTGGATCTCGTCTTGCGAGAGACCCGTTCTTCGCTCCTCGGGGGCCGTGGTGTCTTTTTCTACGGCTGCGATATTTTGGTCCGGGGGTCTGACGGTCCCGTTTTCTGCCCAGGACTCCAGGGCCTGCTTGAAATCATCTTTGGTACTCAGACCGGTGGTAGCGATACCTAGTTCGATGCAGAATTGTTTTAATTCACGATGGCTGTATTCTTCCAATTTCTCCATCTGAAATTTCTCGGTGGATCCGCTTTCTTTGGTTGTCATCGTGATTTCGTCGTGGGGTGAGCTACTCTCTGTACGATTATGCGGTGATTCGGATCGCGCCGCTGGCCACCAATGTTAGACGGACCGGGAGGGTCGGCCGAGGATAAGGGGAGAGGTCTCCGGGGAGAACCGCCTCCAGCGATCGTACAGACAAGTAACTTCCCCCCCACAGACGTACACCACACAAGGTTAAGGTTCAACGATACTTTATAGGCAATTCTTCAAGTACGGTCAAATGATACAAGGAGGTCTGGACTCAGGGGTCCCCTCGATTCTGGTCTCTGGATTGGGAAAAGGGTAGCGGGACAGTCTTGTTACCAATAGATGAAATAGCTCTCAATCCTCGAGCTCGGCGTTCTAGATGGTCGGGCCGCGGCGGAGCCAGCAGGTCCCGAGATGGATGAAGGAAGCGACGGTCCGCGGCGGAGCCTGCAGGTCCCGATGAAGATGGTAGTTACAAACGGTCCACGGCCACGCCAGCAGGTCCCGACGACGATGAAGGTTACGAAGGTTGCGGCAGCGCCAGCAGGCAGGACGATAGTTCGCAAGGCAGAGCTACGGCAGCGCCAGTAGTCCGTCAAGGGTGAGTTCTTCTCTGCGTCTCTCGACTCCAAGATACAACTGCCTTCCTGCTCTGGAGCTGCCCCAGTTATAGGGCTGAGGCCCCTTGATGTCCGGACCCTCGCACTTGGAGGTCGGGAGGTCCGGGATGGGGGAGTCCAGACACCCAGCAGGGGGGTGGAGCCAGCGCCCGGGGAGGTCGGGGGCGAGCGGTACCTGGCGGGGGAGAGCCATCGACACCTCTTTCTCCCATTGACCTGCCAAGTAGTCCGCTCACCTCCTGGGTGGATGGTGGTGCCGGGATGTCTGAGGCCTGGCCAGGCCCAGGGTTAGGGTCGATCGGAGGCCACGCGGCCTCGTGGTGTAGTGTCCAAGATGGCGCCCAGGTTGGGCGCGCGGGCCAGAAGTGGATCAGGCCCACGAGGTCGATATGTTCAGAGGCAGGGGTCCCGGAGGGGACGGAAAACGTGAGGTGGTGGTGTGTGACACTTGAGGGACCGGGCTCGGGCCTGGTCGGGCAGAGGGGGAGCGGGCCCTTCATGTGGCCTGTCCAACACCCCCTGTGAGCTCTGCGCTACACTCTGCAGGCTGCAACCCACTGCAACGCACCTCACCGCACCTCACAGCTCCACTCAGTACACAATGCTGCCCCTGCTCAGTGCAGCTTGACTCCAGGTGTAATAACCTCGGAGCTTCAAGTGCTCATATTTTCTTTTTAATTGTTTGAGGTCGGTTGAAGCTGATTGAGGTGAGCAAAGACACGCAGGCCCCCGCGTTCTTGTTCTCCCACAGGTGTCCTGCTCAGTTTCACTTTTGGCGGGTAAGCAGCGAGCAGTAAACCGTCTCTTGGACTCAGCTTGCTCTCACGACTTTTCTCCCCACTCTGTCTCTCTGCCGCGAGACTCACCTGCCTCGCCACTGCTCCTGTGGTGCTCCCGGGTGCTCCCGCAGTGCTGCCCACACCGTCGTGCCGCAGCATCGTGTCGTATACCGTCTACAGTGGCCATGATAGTCTGTGGCTGTGGCTATAGTTTCAGGGCTTCCCTGGGCACGCAGAGGGTGCACGAAGAGCGCAGGGTCAACTTAGTTCTTCGGCACCTTGAAGCCCGCTTTGCTCTGCTCTGCCTGCTGTGAACCGGAGCCGTAAATCTCTCGATCTGGCAGTCAATGGTCAAGGAGTAGTCAAGGAGTAGTCTGTGGCAGCAATCAGTGTGGTCTCAGTGCTGTGTTTGACATGGAATCGTGATTGTGAGGCACCCAGTAGGTGATTCTGTTCCAGGAATTTGGTGAGCTGCTGGTTGAAGGCTTTCTCGAGTACTTTGGCTGGGTAGGGGAGCAGGGAGGTCGGCCAATAATTTTTTAGATCGCTGGGGTTGGCGGAGGCTTTCTTGTGCGTGTTTTCATCTGTCTGGGTAGGTTGCTATGGAAATGGATGTGTTGAGGATGCTAGTGAGTTGCGTGCTGATTTAGTTCTTTGTGAGGTTGTAGTGGTGGTGGGGGCAGGGATCGGTGTGAATGGAAGACATGACGTGGTCATGGAGGTGAGTAGAGACCAGGTGGTAATGGTTTGGCTGTTGTACGCTGTTTGGTTGAGGTCGCTGGGGTTGAGGGTGATGGGTTGGAGGGTGAACATTTTAAAGATGTTGGTGATAAGGCAGTGCTGGGACAGCAGGCAGCCAAGAATAGCACAGGGGCAGCCGGCAGCTTAGGGGCAGGAGGGCTGAGCACAGCACCTTAAGCTGGGCTCAGTTGAAAGAGAGGTGGCCCAGTCCAGCCTCTCACAGGCCCGAGCGGGTGCTCTTTATTGGTGCCAGGAGGCATGAAAAGTGGTTGCACCCACTGGCCCTACTTCTGGGGGGGCTTTGATGTGTAGTCAGGAGGTGGGAGGGGCCGGAGGTGCTGTGGAGTGTGGCAGTGGCTGGAGCAGAGACAACCTATGGAGGGCAGACAACTTCTGGAGGGGAAGGGCAGTCAGGTGGCTTCCCCCAGCATCTGGAACAACATCCCCTTCAACTGAAAACTCATCTCTACAAGGGAAACTACCTCAGATAGGCTGACCTCCCATCATTTCCACCAACCCTACCTGCTCCCTCTATCCCTTTCCCCGCATGTAACCCCAATGACACTTGGCCCTGTACAGTGCTTCATAATATTTCCTGGAGGAATTTGTTAGTTAATCAATCAAGGGAACACAGTTGTGTTCTTTTCAGCTACAAAACCACCTTAACCCACAACCCCCCACAACCTATTCCTCGAAGAAACTGGAACAAAATCACCACCGACCAACTCCTCACATCACTCAACCAAAACCCTCCCACCCTCTCATTGGACCCAAACCAAGCTGCCACCAAACTCAAGCAATGGATCACTCACAGGGCTGATGAATTAGCAGCCCTGAAAAACCACCAGATCAAATCAGGTAACAAAAAGGCTCCCTGGTTCAATGATGACCTTAAGAAATCCAAGAAGCTATGCCGTACCCTAGAGAAAACATGGAGAAAAAACCCAACCACTGACAACATGACCACCCTCAAGGCAGCCACCCGCAAACACCACCAACTGATTCGATCCACCAAGAAATCAGCATTCAAGGATCGACTCAACAACAACGCCCATAACAGCAAGGAACTTTTCAACATCGTCAAAGAATTCACCAACCCCGCCGCAGCCTCAAACGACATTACTCCCTCCCAAAACCTCTGCGATTTCTTATCCTCCTTCTTCTACAACAAAATTGCCGACATTCACAACAGCTTCGAGAACATTCCCTACGAACAATCCTCCCCACCCCCCTCAGAACATACACCGCCATCTAACAACCTCAGTGCCTGGAACCCAATCACCACTGAAGACACCATCCGCCTAATAAGCTCAATCCACTCTGGCTCGCCAACCGACCCCTGTCCCCACCACATCTTCAACAAAGCAGACTCCATCATCGCACCCCATCTCCGTGATGTCATCAACTTCTCATTCAACTCTGCCACCTTCCCAGAAAGCTGGAAACACGCCGAACTCAGCGCCCTCCTGAAGAAACCTACAGCAGACCCCTCTGAACTTAAAAACTACCACTCCATATCCCTCCTCCCATTCCCTGCCAAAGTCATTGAGAAAGCCGTCAACAGCCAGCTCGCCGCCTTCCTTGAATCCAACAACTCCCTCGATCTCTCTCAGTCCGGATTTCGAGCCAAACACAGCACCGAAACCGCCCTCATTGCAGCGACAGACGACATCTGAACACTACTGGACAACGGAGAAACAGTGGCCCTCATTCTACTCGACCTCTCCGCCGCTTTCGACACAGTCTGTCACAGCACCCTTATACAACGCCTCAGCAACATCGGCATACAAGGAAAAGCCTTGGACTGGATCATCTCATTCCTCGCCGGGAGAACTCAAAGAGTCTGACTTCCCCCATTCAAATCAGAGGCCACTGAAGTTATCTGCAGCATACCACAAGGATCATCACTCAGTCCCACCCTCTTCAACGTTTACATGAGCCCACTCGCATCCATCGCGTGCCAGCACAACCTTAACATCATCTCCTACGCTGACGACACCCAGTTAATCCTTTCCCTCACCAAAGACCCTAACACCGCCAAAACCAATCTTCACGAAGGCATGAAAAAAGTAGCCGAATGGATGAAACACAACCGCCTAAAACTTAACTCAGACAAAACGGAGGTGCCCATCCTAGGATCTTCCCCCTCTGCCTGGGACGACTCTTGGTGGCCTTCGGCTCTGGGCACAGCACCCATACCCACAGACCACGCACGTAACCTTGGCTTCATCCTAGACTCCTCACTCTCGATGTCCAGACAAGTCAACGCAGTCTCATCCTCCTGCTTCAACGTACTTCGTATGCTCAAAAAAATCTTCCGTTGGATCCCCCCCCGAGACAAGAAAGACTGTCACCCACGCACTGGTCACGAGTCGACTGGACTATGGAAACACACTATACGCCAGAATCACAGCCAAATTACAGAAAAAACTCCAACGCATCCAAAACGCATCAGCGAGACTCATTTTGGACATCCCTCGCCAAGATCCGATTACTGGACACCTAAAAGACTTCCACTGGCTTCCCGTCAACAAGAGAATAACATTCCGTCTCCTCACCCACGCACACAAGGCCCTTTACAAACTAGGACCCGAATGCCTCAACGCTCGACTGTCCTTCTACACACCCCCCTGCCAACTAAAATCCTCCAATCAAGCCCTCGCCGCAGTCCTGCGTATCTGAAGATCCACCATGGGAGGTAGATCCTTCTTCTACCTGGTGGCCAAGACCTGGAACTCACTCCCCACTCACCTCCGCCTTACACAGAACCACATCTCCTTCAGAAAAGAACTTAAAACCTGGCTATTCGACAAAAAATGAACCCCCCCCTCCCCAAGCGCCTTGAGACCCTCTGGGTGAGTAGTGCGCTATATAAATCCCTGAACTTGAACTTGAGTCTGTCATAGCACCCTTATACAACGCCTCAGCAATGTTGGAATACAAGGCAAAGCATTGGACTGGATCATCTCGTTCCTCGCCGGAAGAACCTAGAGAGTCCGCCTCCCCCCTTTTAGGTCAGAGGCCACTGAAGTCATCTGCGGCATACCACAAGGATCATCACTCAGTCCCACCCTCTTCAACGTCTACATGAGTCCCCTTGCATCCATCGCACACCAACACAAACTCAACATCATCTCTTACACAGACGACACCCAGCTGATCCTCTCCCTCACAAAAGACCCAAACACCGCCAAAACCAACCTACATGAAGGGATGAAAGAAGTAGCTGAGTGGATGAAGAACAGCCGTTTAAAACTGAACTCGGACAAAATGGAAGTCCTCATCTTAGGATCATCCCCCTCCACCTGGGACGACTCATGGTGGCCACCGGCCTTGGGAAACGCACCCAAACCAACGAACCACGCACGCAACCTGGGCTTCATCCTTGACTCCTCCCTGTCAATGACCAGACAAGTCAACGCCGTCTCATCTTCATGCTTCAACATCCTACGTATGCTCACAAAAATCTTCCGCTGGATCCCCACCGAAACAAGAAAGACGGTCACTCATGCACTGATCACAAGCCAACTGGACTACGGAACCACAACCAAACTACAGAAAAAACTTCAACGCATCCAAAACGCTTCAGCCAGACTCATCCTAGACATCCCCCGCCAAGATCACATCTCCGGACACCTGAAAGACCTCCACTGGCTCCCCATCAACAAGAGAATAACGTTCCGTCTCCTCACCCACGCACACAAAGCCCTCTACAACCTAGGACCCGAATACCTCAACACGCGTCTGTCCTTCTACACCCCCACCCGCCAACTTCGATCATCCAATCTAGCCCTCGCCGCAGTCCCACGCATCCAAAGATCCACCATGTGGGGGAAGGTCCTTCTCCTACTTAGCGGCCAAGACCTGAAATTCTCTCCCCACCCACCTCCGCCTTACACAGAACCACCTATCCTTCAGAAAACAACTAAGTAAAGCACCCTTCCTCCCTCAAGCGCCTTGAGACCCTCTGGGTGAGTAGTGCGCTATACAAATTTTGAACTTGAACTTGAACTTGAATAAATGCACAGTTCCATGTGCCTTTAGGAGATTTAACAAGCACAGACACAAATGTGCTCCTGTAATCAATCATATTAATAATACTAAATAGGACTAAACACAGAAAGGGGCGGGGGCGTGGCCAAGATGGCAGCGAGGTAAGACATGATCTCCAGAGCTCCCCCCCGCAGCCCTCCAATCACAGCTTCTAATTGCTTCTAAGGGGGTCGGAGTAACAAATACCGGAACCCGAGGACTCCCCATCAGCATCAACACATTCCGTGCCCGGGGTGGGGGGCTGCAGACGCCAGACACCAAAGCCAGCACCTAGTGAAGAGGAGACCGGCAGGCCCACGTTGCTCGCGCCGAGGCAGAGGCCCCGTACCAGGGATGGCGTGCTCCAGGTGCCGCCGAGGCTAGCTTCCCCAGCAAGGGCTTCTGCCGGACGGCTTGGAAGACACATGGGCCGCCTCCACAGAGTCTGGGGTCTTGTGTCGCTGGCCTCAGAACTTCACAGAACGGGAGTCTAAGCGGCGCTGAAGAATTGAAGGCGGAGCTGAGACTAGAGGCTGTCGGCCAGCCTAGGCGGCGCACGCTTCTACGAGGCGGCAGACAGTAGCGGGGACAAATCCTTCTCCCACCCGCGTTGGGGGACCTTGCATTTCCCGGAATGCATTGCAGACTTCGGTGACCCCCCCACCCACTGTGAGAGAAGAGATCTGCGGGCCACGCCGGGACCTGGAGAGGAAAAGACCGGTCGGCCCTGCGTGGCCTCACGCTACTCAGAGACACTCCCTGGAGCTGAAATTGGGAGCTGCCTGCTTCCGTCAGTGTGGTGTGGAAGGTGTACAGCTCGCACGGCCACAGTGAGTAATACCTGAAGGGAAGAATCGCAGCCTCGCTGGGGGGAGGCCCTGCTGCCCGTAGCTGCCATTTTCCTGCATAGTGGAAGGCCCGGCGATATCCCGGCCCTAAGACTGAAGTAGGCAGTCGGCCATCTGTGATGGATCAATGGGAGGGCATGGTGTCGGCGTACACAGCATTGAGTAGTGGACCCAAGGTACGTAACGCACAGCAAGCACAGCGCAAGCACGCCCTCAGACTTTGGGGACTCAACTAGGAGGTCAACACAGCATCGCAGGGCCAGTACCTCTTCTGAACAGCAAGCTGCCTGGGACCATTGTGATGCTTCCGTGCCTCTTGGCAGGGGTTCTCTAAAGTGCCCCATGCTTGTGGTCGTCCCGCGGGCCAGGTAACTGGGTCGGTGACATGAGTGGGCCAGAGTGGTGGCCGGAAGCGCCCTGATGAGCTACGGGGGTGTAGGAGTGGGGCATGAATACCTCACGGAGGCGGGGGCGAAACTGAGCTCCCTAAGCTTCTCCGGGTTGGACTTTGGGCCCCATCTGCGAATCTCCTGATTGCGAGGGTTGGACGGCCACAAAAGACCCCTCAACGAGTTTGGTGGTGCCCCACGCGGTCTGAAAACAGCGCTGGTGAGTTCTGGAGCTTCGGCCTGGGCCTGGCGGTTGACGCCCTACCTAATCACTCACAAAGAGGTATGCGGATATACAGACGGTGAAGACGGACCTCACTGCTGAAATGTGAGAACTCCGCCGGGATGTAGATAACGTGGGAGAGCGAGTTGCGACTCTGCTAGTAAAGAGCGACAACATAACATCAGATGTGCACACGCTCCTCGAAGACATTCTCCGCCTTCAGGATCAGCACCTTGATACCCAAACGCACCTGGAGGACTTAGAGAACAGATCGTGTCGCCATAATATTAGAATCCAGGGGGTGAAACCTTCAGATGACACCAAAGATTTGTTCGCATTCAGGGAAGGCCTCTTCCGCCACATCCTGGCAGCGCTGGCCGACGTCCCCATTGTCCTAGACAGGGCACATAGGGCCATATGTATGAAGCAAATTCGTATTCGCTAAGCCAGAAATTCACAGAATTTCAAGTTTAGCGAATGCGAATGAGCTCAACGGTATGTATGAATGCAAAAGCCATTGAAATTAAGGAATCGCAAAAAAAGCGATTCTGTATAATACGAAATGTGCCATTCTGCGAAAAATTCGCGATATTGAACATTTGCAATTTTCCAGTTTGCGAAAATTGCAAATGGAAAATCGCAAATGGAAAATCGCAAATGTAGGAAATTGCTTAAAAAGCGCAGAATAGCAACATTTGCAAGATAAAGAATCGCAATGATATGTATGAAAAAATCGCAATTAGCGATTTTTGAAAAATCGCTAAATACAGAATCGCAATTACAACCAAGTAGGAGCAGGTGGTAACCAGGTGCAAACTATTTCAGCAGCAACATAATTCAAACAAATGTTTGCCACAATAGCGGGGCTTTACATTATAGCTAGGAGGATGTGTTTGAGAGCTGCTGCACAGAGGAGGCTACGGCAAGAGAAGACAGTCCGTTTGTGCATCAACATCTCCCAGCGCCTTGAAGAGGACCTCTACACCCATTACAGGCTTGATGAAGACAGCATAAATGATTTAATTGCAGAACTCAGACCCTACCTTGAACACCCCATACGCAGGACAAATGCCATCTCCACTGAAATACAGGTCCTGTGTTCATTACACCTGTTGGCCTCTGAAAGTTTCCAGGGGGTGATTGCGTCAGCAGGAGGGGTGTCACAAAGTGCCCTTTTGCGATTCTTCCATGCCTTCCTAGATGCCATGGTTCAGAGGATGCAACATCACATTTACTTCCCCAGCACCCTACAGGCACTAGCCCAGACAAAGCAGGACTTTTATCAAATATTGCATTTCCCACATGTGATAGGATGTATTGATGGCACACATGTTGCTATATCCCCCCCCTCAAGTAATGAATACATCTTTAGAAATCAGAAATGCTACCACTTACTGAACATTCAGGTGGTGTGTGATGCCAAACACATCATTACTGACATTGTAGCAAAGTACCCTAGGAGCACACATGATGCCTTCATCTTCCGACACAGTGGGATATATCGTAGGCTCTCAAGAGGGGAGTTTGGCGAGGGATACCTACTTGGTAAATACCTTCAGACATAGGGGTTATTAGTACCAACTACCATGTGCATGCCACAGGCTAACATATTTTTTTCAAACCCACAGGGGACAGTGCTTATGCAGTACGGGATTTCATCTTGACTCCCTACCTCAATCCCAACAATGCAAGTGAACGCAGGTACAACAGGGCACACATTACTACCAGAGGCACCATCGAACGGCTATTGGTATCCTGAAAAGCAGATTCCGGTGCCTCCATAAAAGTGGAGGTGCACTCCAATACAGTCCCAATACGTGTTGCAAAATAGTGGTGGCTTGTGCCATGCTACATAATATTGCCACAAGAAAAGTGACACCAGTGGAGCTGAGTGACTCAGGATCCTCTGACTTAGAGGGGCCTGGACCTGGACGTATGGTAGCTGGTAGAGCTGTTGCAGCGGCTGGGCGACAGAGGTATGATGAGATTACGCGCATCTATTTTTAGGTAAGGAAAAACGACACAACGCAAAGTAATGTAAGTGTGAATTTTGCTTTTAATCCTTAATAGCGGGATATGTATCAACTGAAAATGTACAGTAGTCATACAAGACATATTTAGCACATGTTTCATTCACAGTGCTCAGGAAAATAATGGAATGACTCACAAGCCAAATGCTGCACAGCCTAATTTTCATTTGAAGGTGTAGCCCTTTTGGTCCTGCCACTACGGCGTCTCTCTAAGGTTGGCGGTGGGGTGGTGCTGGTCCGAACTGACTGATTATCGTCTTCCCTTGGAGTCAGCACTCCCGGCCCTGTTGTGCATACTTGGCGCAACTCATCCACAGCAGTGGTCACTTGCAAAAGCGCATTAGCTATGTCTTGTGCAGCATGTGTAAATTGCCGCTGCATCTCAATGCTGCGCCTGGCCTGGATGCTAGATGTAGCCGCCAAGCTTTTGATGGCCCGGGTGTACCTATCTTGGCGTTGCCAACCTCTGCGCCTAGCACTACCCTCTGTACGCAATTCCTGGCATACCGACTGTAGGCCATCGTTCAGGTCCTTCCTGAGTCCACGGAAGCCCTCCCTCATTTCCCTTTGTAAAAGTTTCATATTTTTTGCCTGCAGGCGATGCACCTGCAACATGTTGAGTTCCAGTCCTGCAAAAACCTCGCCTTGCCCTTCAACATTGTTGGCTGTGCGTCGTCTGCGCCTGGCTGCACTTCGTGGGACATGCTGGTCTGTTGCAGGTCCTCTTGCTGTGTCTGTGTGTCCACATTGGTTACATTTTCACCACTTGCATCTGCCTCATCCTGAATTGGCGCCAGTGGTCTGACAATGTGTCTCCTTCTTTGTCTCTGAGTGGCTGCAGGGCTGTCCTCCCCATCCGTGTTCACATCTTTGCCGCCATCTCCTGACTCAAAACTCTCAACGACTGTCCCACTGCCTGAGGGCTGTGTAGAAGATGGTGCTGTGGACAGAACAGCACACATTAATTTACTTTACTGACTTACACTGTGTAAATAACATTTTCACACCTATTTCATTTACATTGGTCTCTTGTTTCACTGTCAAGACCGGCAGAATATATGTTTGACTATTTTAGCTGCTATTTAAACACTTTGATTTACATGTGACTACATCTCCCATGATGCATTGCTATGTCTGCCTGTGTGCCTGCTCTGGACTCCTTATCTTGTTTCCTTCCCCTGGCTCACTGCTGGGGGTTGTTAAGGGGTGTGAGGGGTGTGAGGGCATGGTTCTTACCTTTTCCTGATGCTGGATGGTCAGAGCTGTCAAATTCAGCCACTCCTTCCACACTCTCTGGTTGCAGGGTCCCCTCAACCAGTTCCTCCAGGGGTGTTGAATCAGAAACAGATGAGGTCCCACCACCTGTTGTCCTGGACTGTTCCAGCCTGGCTGCTAGTTTTTCTTTGGAGCGCAGGCGCAGGTCGTACCAGCGCTTTCTGAGGTCCTCAACAATCCGGAGTATCACACCCACAGCATTCACCTTGTGCTGGATTTCTTCCCAGATCCTCCTTTTGCGACTCTCTGGCACCTCCCTGGATTTTCTTCCAAAAAGCAATTCATGGTTTGACACCATTTCATGAATCAGAGCCTCCAATTCTGCCTCAGAAAACTTTTGTTTTCTTTTCCTTGAGCTCTCACTCTCCTGCTGCTGGGATTCCTGCCTGGGCGTGGCTCCACTCTCAGCCATGTTTCTCCAGGTGCACACTGCACTGTTACAAACACACCTTCACTCTGCCTCTGATTCAGGAACTCAGGTGCAGCATGGGAAGTCAATGGGAAGTCAATCACTTCCTGGTTGGGATGTCATCATGCTGCACCAGAGTTCCTGATTGGCTCATTTGCGAAAATAGCTAAATTGCGATTTTTCGCGCTTTTTGTGATTTTTCTCACAAATTGCGATTTTTCATAGCGAAATCGCATATTGTGCGATTCCTACAGGTTAACTAATCGCATTTGGGGTAATCGCAAATAAATAGCGATTTTTAAGAAATATTTGCGATTTCTTTCATACATTCCGTTTTGCGATTCTGATTGTGCGATTCGGTAAAAATTGCAATTTCAGATTCGCAAATCGGTACTTTCATACATATGGCCCATGGAGTTGGTTCACCCGGGGCGCCCAACGCCCCACTGGCTGATATCCTTGTCTATTTGCAAGACTTTAAAACCAAAGAAGCTATTCTCACAAAGGCCAGGTCCCTTCACCCTATGTCCTACCAGGGTCACCCCCGAGTACTGTATCAGGACCTGGCCCTAATCACTCTACAGCGATGGTATCAATTTCACCCCGTGACAGAGCTCCTCAGGCAACAAAACATTGCATATTTATGGGGGTACCCATTCCGCCTTATCTTCTGCTTCAATGGTAAACTGCACCAGAAGCGCTCTCTCATTGATACTTGCCAACTGCTGGGCCTCGCAGTGACCAGTGACGAAGATGAATGGTGGAGTGTTGTGTCAGAGACTTCCCCCTTCAGGTGGCAGCGATCCAAGCGATGGCAGCGATTCTGGAAGTCAGACAAGCGAGACATTGTGCAGGGCCAGCAGGATGCACTCACCTCCGCTGCTGACGCGCTGGCAGGTCCAAGCCCTACTGCTGAATGAGGACCTGACGCCTTCTTGCCATTAATAAAGGCTCCCTACACACGGGCAAGTGGCGGGGGGACTCGGATCCTCCCTTTGGTCACACCTTAAGCCCCGTTGCGACGACTTCCTGTATGCTGTGGGAGGACGGACATTGTTGTCAAGACTTTTTTTTTCTACGTAGACTGAGTTTTTTGTTCCCTGGTGGGACTCTTGTTTTGCTTTCAATTTTTTTTTTTTTTAAGTTTAGGATGCATCGTCCACCTCCCCTACCTGCTTCTCCTGACATGTCTCTCTTGCAGTCTGCTGGTTCAGTCTCCTGCACCCTGATGCGCATTATGCCCAGCTGCGGTCACAGCGACATCACCTATCACCCTCCTTTGATGCCACATGACTCCCTTAAGGTACTCACCCTTAATGTACGAGGTCTATACATCCCGATTAAGTGCAGGTCGGTCCTGAATTACCTGGAAAAATCCGGGGCTGACATTTGCCTTTTTCAGGAAACTCATCTTCTGTCTAAAGACCACCATAGGCTGCGGTCTAGGTTCTTCCCCAGGCAGCTGTTTTCCTCTTGCACCTCGAAATCTGCAGGGGTGGCTATCCTGGTCTCCCGCTCCTTCCCGGGTAGAATCATACAGAAAGAAGCCAAAATTCGGGGTCGCCCACTAACATACCTGTTCCTATTGGGGGAGGGGGGGTTACGTTTGTCATTGGGTTTATTTACGCGCCCAACGAAGGACAAGCCAAGTTTCTTCTTACTGCCCTGCGAGAGGCGGCTTCAGCCTCGAACTGCCACTTATTATTGGGGGGCGACCTTAACATTGTTTTCGACATCAACTTAGATCGCTCATGCCAGAGGGCAACACAGGTAGGAGTACTTCCATGCACAGAGCAGACACATCTCCGTGATCTAGGGCTCACGAACCTTTGGCGACACTTTTACCCACGCACCTTCAGATACACCTTTTATTCAGGGGCCCACAAGACCTAGGTCCGCCTTGACTATTTTCTTAGCGCTACCTCACTCCAAGCCTATGTAGCGAATGTTGAAATTTTAACGGCTTCACTTTCGGACCACTCACCGGTTGTGGCCACCTTCCAGTTGCCACTCTCCTCCCGACCCCTTAGACATTGGCAAGTGCGAGACACACTGCTACATCTCCCCACAGTAGTCGACCAAATTCAGAAGGCTATCACTAGCTTCCTTGTCCTCAATGCTAACACAGATACCTCTCCAACGACTCAGTGGATGGCTCTGAAAGCGGTTCTCAGGGGGGAATTCATTGCTATATCCTCTGCCCAGAACAAATAGAGGAGTCGTAAGAGAGCCGAACTTGCTCAGAGGGTCTCTAAGCTTGAGCAGCTACACCAAAGAACCGGGGCATCCTGTGCCTGGCGGCAGCTCTGTATAGAACGAAAGCAACTCGCAGCATTGGATCAGGACAGAGCTGAATACGCAGCATTGAGACTTCAACACTTCTATTATACAGAAGGGGACAGATGTGGCTGCCTTCTTGACAATAAGTTACATGAAACCCGACAGCGTCAGGGCGTGCTAGCTATTCACACGTCTGGAGG
This sequence comes from Lissotriton vulgaris, assembly GCF_964263255.1. Taxonomy (NCBI): domain Eukaryota; kingdom Metazoa; phylum Chordata; class Amphibia; order Caudata; family Salamandridae; genus Lissotriton; species Lissotriton vulgaris. The sequence continues at coordinate 152,209 of NW_028245371.1, forward strand.
CAGCTCAGGTTCCGATGACGCGGCGATAGCCGAGGAGTTCAGAGATTATTACGCAGACCTCTGTACTGGGTATTCTCTTGATGCTCAACAAAGCGCTGAGTATATAGCACAGGTCCAATTGCCCGCCCTGAACAAATTACAGGCCGGTTATCTAGATAGGCCTATACAAAAGGAGGAAGTCATCTCAGCAATCTCTCAGCTCAAACTAGGCAAGGGTATACGGCCGCCCCCTACAAGCCATTTTGCGGCCACTTCACTCCCATCTTGACAAGTCTTTTTAACACCTTTGAACACCCGGGTGCCATCCCAGGGGAGATGCTGGAAGCAGCGGTGGGGTCATTCTGAAACTGGGAAAGAATAAGACAGAGTGCAGCGCGTATAGACCTATATCCCTACTGAATGTAGATATTAAATTGTACACAGCATCCTAGTGGCACGCCTGGCACCTTATATGGCCCAATTGATAGATCCTGAACTGGCCAGCTTTTTTTCCGAAGAGGCAGACTATTGATAACACCAAACGCATCCTACACTTGATATAGAATGCAGTCATATAGATATGCTTTGCCTACATGCTGGCGTTAAGTTAGCATGAGCTTATTAGGAGTTTAAACTCTATTTTACCTTTCTTCTGCTTCTGCACATGACACATATCTGTTGCTTTAGATTTGAGCCTAGTAGAGTGTTTTGATTCACGCAAGAATAATATGTTGTTACTCTAATATCAGTCTTGCTTGGTGAGCTGTGTCTGTACAGTGAGTGCTGAAACCTTCAAGGATATCTCTACACAGTGGTTGTTGTGAGGTCTGATCTTCGCACGTTCCTAGACATAACATACATGTAGCTGCGGCCAAATTCTGGCTTTAGGCGCGTTTTATATTGCTTAGCACAGAGCATACAAACACACTTGATGGTGCTTGCATGCAGAGAGCTGGTGGACGATGATGTGATCCATTACCACTAGGATCTTGAGGTATGGGGCCACCCTGCTAAAAACCCAAAGAAACCTTCTTAGATATAATATAATATACTAGATAGGGAGGGTGAGAATTAGGTGTTACTGAACCCTATTCGATTTAGCATTTTACCATGCTTTCACCTTTTGTATTCTATGGACTAGTGACTATGCTGATTACTTTGTTTCTTATAATATGATTGCTTGTATTAGCTAAGATACTGCGTTTGAGAACACTGCATTAGAAAATAAACATTTCAAATGTGCACGTGTCCTCATTTACTCCTTGTTCTGGATTGAAATAATTGTATAACGAAAGAGTGTTCATGTGTTCCACGTTACCTGAGGTGTACTAAGTCCATGTTCTGGTTTGTCTAAGCATTGGGAGTTTGTGATAACAAATGAGACACTGTAGCTAGTCTGGTAGGGGATTTTGGGTACTAAGGTGAGTTTTGGTACACCCTAATTCACTGAGGTTCCAAGTCTCTATGCAAAGTTCTGTATGAGAACAGTATCCCTGAGACAATGCATCCCACACTCAGGGCGAATATATGCTCCTGGCCAGCGATACAGAGAAGGCCTTCGATAGGGCCTATCTCTAGATGGTACTGATGGCCGCCAGCTTCGGTGAAAAGTTCCCGAACTCGAGTTTTAAACTGCTATCGCCTCTCTATGGCTACAGTCTGAGTTAATGGTCACTTTTCCTCTCGCTTCCCAATTGGCAGGGGCACAAGGCAGGGATGCCCTCTGTCACCCCTTCTTTTTACGCTTGAAATGGAGCCTCTGGCGCTGCGAGTTTGAAGGCATCTCCTCATAACTGGGATTAAATTTGGTAGGGATGTACACACCATTAGCTTGTACGCAGACCACATTCTGCTTTCCTTATCAGAACCAATTACAGCCCTAAATGCCCTATTCATTGAGCTAGATAGCTTCGCATGCGGATCAGGGTTTAAAAATAACCCCTTCGCTGCTTATGATGAGCTGACCTTGTCATGAACAATGATAAATCTTACTTTCCAGCACAGGAGGGGAAACCACTAGCAGCCAACTGGTTAACATGGACAAATCCTTGACTCTGGACGTTTCTCTCTCCCCGCACACTCTTACCTTTCTCCAGGAGGAACACCCGGTGCAATGGGCAACCACTGTGATACCCTACTTAGGTATCCAATTGGCCCCCACCATTCAAGCTATCGCTGACGTCAACTATTCACCAATCCGCGCCCGCATACTCTCAGAATTGAATAGGTGGAAACACTGCACAATGGTTAGGCAGGATTGCGGCTACCAATGACTATCCTCCCCCAAATTCTATATATTTTCAAGACTCTTCCTCTCCGACCCCCACCTGGCTGGATTCAACAGACCCAGGCGGACCTATCGCGCTTCATCTGGCACGGCCGTAAACCCAGCTTCCTACACCAAGTCCCAGTGCTCCTGCCAGGGGAGAAGGGGTAGGGGTACCAGACATCCAGTTATACTATCATGCCGCCCAGCTTCGCTATATAGTGGAATGGCAGCGGTTGGAGCCAGAGAAACATTGGCTGTTCCAAGATCAGGCAGTTGCAGGTCAACCGCTGCAGGGTATCCCATTTCTCCGCAAATCTCACCACCCCCCCCAACCTGTATGCCTCATTGATCACGGGCACTCTCATGGATTTGTGGGACTGGACCAATGTGTCCCCAGCGCTAACCACCTATCCATCTCCTCTCACGCTACTCTTTGACAATCCAGACTTTCAGCCCGGCATGGATGCGCGGGCGTTTCAGGCTTGGCGCTCTTCCCCCTGCAGGTCCCTGGGTCACCTCTTTGATTTGTCTGGCGTTCTCTCCTTTCCGCAACTCAAAGAACACTATGATATCCCGGAAACGGAACGCTTGCCATAACTTCAGATCCGACACTGGGCGTTACACCCACAAGTGTAATGACCGGATTCTCAGACCAAGAATCACCCACTCACCTAGATACAACCAACCCTGCCAAAACGTAACACCATCCCTTCCCGGACTCTATTTACAATAGTTCCTGAATATTTACCCGGGAATTGGGCACTCGCAATATACAAGCTTATATCATCAAAAACACTGCTAGATCTAACGGGTTACTAAGAATAGTCACTAATAACTACGGAATTCCATGTCCCATCCTATGATCTTACCTTATAGCCCCGCGACAATCTGGCCCGGACTATTCTACCCTCCTTCTCACAGTGGAGAGCAGCACACTCTACCACACCAACCACAATTGGTGTTCTCACTTACGCCCTATCTTGAGTGATCTCATTACACACCATCCCCAATCGGTACTCTCACTAATGCCCTATCTTAAGCAATCTCATTACACACCAATCCCAATTGGTGTTCTCATTAACGCCCTATCTTAAGCGATCTCACTGTCCTATTAATACCTTCTTCTCTCTCTCTACTGGGGAAGTTTCTTTATGACTAATATTTACTGGGACTCTATTTACAATAGTTCCTGAATATTTACCCGGGAATTGGGCACTCGCAATATACAAGCTTATATCATCAAAAACACTGCTAGATCTAACGGGTTACTAAGAATAGTCACTAATAACTACGGAATTCCATGTCCCATCCTATGATCTTACCTTATAGCCCCGCGACAATCTGGCCCGGACTATTCTACCCTCCTTCTCACAGTGGAGAGCAGCACACTCTACCACACCAACCACAATTGGTGTTCTCACTAACGCCCTATCTTGAGTGATCTCATTACACACCATCCCCAATCGGTACTCTCACTAATGCCCTATCTTAAGCAATCTCATTACACACCAATCCCAATTGGTGTTCTCATTAACGCCCTATCTTAAGCGATCTCACTGTCCTATTAATACCATCTTCTCTCTCTCTACTGGGGAAGTTTCTTTATGACTAATATTTACTGGGGGTCTATCTTATATAAATTGTTATCCCTCATGTGATAGATGGGAGATCCGATCCTCTCACACAAGAACTGCCAAATTGTTACACTTAAGAATTATTCCCCGAAATAAAACTCACATCAATCTCCCGCATCAGTTACCTGTAGGAAGGGAATCGCCCGTCCTTCCATACGATAGCACCTGGCTGTAAAGAAAGGTTAGCTTTATCATGAAAATAATAATCAAGTATGTGTTCATTACAAACTAGGGTCCCTTTATTACACAATAATAGACAAAGAAAACATTATATTATAAAGTCACAATACTACCTAACAATCTAAGCATAGCCTGAAAAGTAAAGGAAAGAAATAGTATAAATAAAATCGATAATAGCAGGACAGACTTCACCTTATAACTACGGAGTCTGGTTCTAGTTGTCATCTGGGTCCCTCTCTCGTCTGTGCCTTGGCTCATCTCAGATTCTACTCTGCACCCACGAATACACGTCTGCACCGCTATGCCCCTTCAAAGCACTGGAACCCTTCTCCCGTCTTCTTCTCTGTGTCTCAGCTCTGCACCGATTACTTTATACTGGCTTCCTCTCTCCCACAAACTGTCTTCACCTCCAGACTTCAATCTTATGATATAGTTTCAACCGCTCTGGAAACCATCTGTTAAACTTACTTCTTCACTCTGATTATTCTGACTCCGACGTTTAACTATCTCCAACTTCTCTAATAGACTGACTCACGATGTAACTTCAGTCTCTCCAAAAGATCATCAGCCTTCGATCGTTCCAAACTCCAATTGTCATCTGCAACTGCAACTGTCAACTGCCGACTGCTTTCTGCCTGCCTCTCCCCTCTACACCTCGATAATATACAGAGCTCCTCCTTCATGGAAATTTCCAGACAGTAACCTGCCGCCCACAAGATTCCTGTACCAGGCTCCAGGCCTCCGACGCTCCCACAGTGGCCAACTGTTGTATAGTCTAAAACCCGAGCGCTGCTTACATTCCTCCGATAAGGGCCATCTCTGACCGGTTCCTCTCCAATGAACAACAGCTCATAACTAAAACATCACTCTTGACCTACAAGCGCCTCGAGCAGCCGAGGCAGGAAAGAAAATGGAGTCTCTCTCGTTTGGGCCCTGTAGCCCCAAAAAAGATGAAAGAGACTCATAGCTCTATCTAAATACATAAACAAGCCCTACCAATAGGTAATATAGTATCAGGAATAAAGGATCTACCCTCTAATATAGGCCTTCAGGCCCGAAAATAATGAAAGGACATATTATTATGCCAAAGTCACTAGGCTAATCCAAATAATAGGCTGTAGACTAAAGTCACGATCACTCAGAAATAGGACAAAATATCTTTTACGTTTTTTAGAATTCACTTTTACATCTATACTACATGTGAGTAAGGTGAGGAGAGTTGTGCATTTCCTCGTCCTGAAGAAGGAGTTTTCACTCCGAAACATGTCGACGCACTTTTTGAGGTTGATGTACCTTAATACACAGTAACAACCTCACCCTGCACCCCTTTTAACGATACCATCCGAGGGCTTAATAAATTTTATGTTTCACCCTACGAGCCAGGTATCTTTTAACCAACACATTTTACCACCTCACCACTGACACTTATTTCCCTCACACATACCAACACATAGTACACTTCAAGTGCTTCTACGCAGTCGTGAGTCGTAGCACGCCGCATCCCGTAGAGGGGTGCGAAGACCCCAATGATGAAGCATGACACCAAGGGGCCTGTTGCTGTGTGGGGGGTATTCTAAAAAACACTGTGTGCTCCTCACTGTTGTGGGGATCACTACCACTACCTGAGTGGATTCCAATCTGTTTATGTAAATTGTCAGGGGAGACCGAATCCACTTTCCCTCTCCCTCCCTCCATTGTTATAGATTTGTCCTCGACAGCGCACAGCTGTGGGAGCCCCTCCCTTTCTTTGGACACACATAGGTAGACGCCACACACACATTACATCCAACACTCCTCCCTTGTTTCATACAACAATAGAATGGAGGACGAACATGGCCTCACCTTCGATGAGGACGATATTGATGGAATCCTTGCGGAAGTCAATCCCTTTGAAGGATTAAGCAACAGTGACCCAGGCCCATCAGTGGCGGACTGGGATGAACTCACAAATCTAAAAAAGTCCAGATCAGGGCTGCTTTACATGGTCTCTTGAATAGAGAATACTTAAGGAAGAAAATAGCCCCCCAGGGCCTCATTCTGAAAAACGAACCCTTCATCTTCCAAGATGATCTTGTGTTCAAAAAGGCCTGGTCCCTCATCTCATGGCACTGTACCAGAGACTGGCTGGTACTAATAGTACAAACAGCCACGAGAATATCACAAGAACTTAAAACTGACATCCAGAAACTAGAGGTACAACTCAAAGCATTCATCTCGCCAACAGCCCTGAAGAAAGGGAAGCAGGAACTCAACCAACAAATGACTGACTTTGAAATTACACTTAAGAAAAGCAAGTTCAACAAACTCAAAAAAGATAAGGAACGTTTCACGGCAGAGAGGGCACACCCTTACACCAAGGCGGACTATGTGGCAAAGGGCAATACAAGTGACACTGATAGTGTGAACTCAGATGGTAGCTCCACTAGCTCCAATTCGTGCAATTTCCAACAGAGAAGGCAACAGAGAGGAGGTTAACGACAGCAAAGAACTCAATATCCACGCCAAAGAGGCTGGAGAGGTTTTCAGGGACCTCCTCAATTCAACCCTTATCAAGGTCAGTTCCAATTCCCACAATACCAGTACGGTCCACCACAGATGGGACCAATGTACCCACAATGGGGACCAGACCCGACTCCCGCACCCCAAACCTCGCAACCTTTTTTAGCTTGGGGCCAAGGACCCCGAAGGGGCAGGAACAGGAAAGGGAACAACGTCACCTGGCAAAAAGAGGACGAAGCAGACCCCAGGGTCCACACCAGGAGCATGATAGCGAATCAAGCCTCCACAAGCAAGAGGGGAACGTAGTTATCAACATATCCCCCTGGCCTTTGACAAAATTGCAAAACGAGGTACTCAACAAAGGGCTTGGGTACGTTCCTACCAACAAACCTGACCCTTTTCGCTTACACAAGGAGATCCAAGACTTTGTGAGAACCATCAAGCTGAAAGCATTCTTTAGTAACCAGGAACCCACCCCTGATACTTCGGACATGGGTCTAAAGCCAAAATCTACTTTTACACCATCAGACAACCAACTCCCAGTTGAAGTTCTAGCATTTGAGAAGGCCATTATGCTTGAACTGAGTCAACTTAATACCAATCAGAAAGTTTTTCAAAATATGAGCAGATTAGAGAACGGAGCCATAAGAGAACTCACCCAGAATAAACAACTGACTATTACACCGGAAGACAAGGACGGGGCAGTGGTAATCCAAACTACTACTGCCTATGACCAAGAATGTAGGAGACTCCTTTCTGACAGGAGAAATTACCAGGTCCTTCTGAATGACCCCACCGAGTCCTTACGCATTCAAATAGGGGTGATGATTGAAGAAGCCTTGGCCGACAATTGGCTCACAAAAAAAGAGTCAGAATTTCTGACACAAAAAAACACTCGCACACCATACTTTTATAGTATACCAAAGGTTCACAAAAGTCTGACTAATCCACCGGGTCGTCCCATTGTGTCAGGCATCTCATCAATACTTGAGCCGCTGTCCAAGTTTGCAGACGCCTTTCTGAGATCATTGGTACAGGAAACGGACACGTATCTGAGAGATACGAAAGCAGTACTACAATTGCTACAAGACTACCCATTTGACCAGGACTCACAGATGCTGTTGAGGCTGGACGTAGAGAGCCTCCACACCAGCCTTCCCCATGATGAAACCCTCCTGATCATCAAGGAGGTTCTACATTCCAACCCATGGAAATATCAAACCCCTCGTGGGGTGGTGATGGAGTGCATTTCAACAGCACTGACCAAAACCTTTTTTGAATATGAAGGCACCCTGTACTTGCAATAACATGGAACCAGCATGGGCAGTACTTTCGTGCTGAGTCTGGCGGGTCTGTATGTGCACCACCTGGAATCCACCAAGATCCTCCATGCCAACTATCCATTCAGGGGCAAAATCCACACTTGGCGACGTTACATAGACGACGTCCTAGTCATCTGGGAAGGTGACGAACAATCAATCACAGATTTTATGTCTTGGCTAAACACCCAAAACGCCTTCCTCAAATTTACCGAATCCATGTCCAGAGAGTCGATGGTGTTCCTGGACTTAAACATCTATCATGATTCAGGTTTCTTGAAGACAGAAACTCACTTCAAACCAACAGCTAGGAACTGTCTCCTCCGTTTTGACAGTTTTCACCCTCGTCACTTGAGAGAGAACCTGCCCTACGGACAGTTCCTCCGTCTACGCCGCAACTGCAGCGACATAGCAAGGTACAAGTCCCAAGCCCAAGACCTAAGCAGAAAACTCAAACAAAGACAATACCTAGATAAGGTCATAAACAATGCAATGAAAAGGGCACGTAACAATAACCGAGAGGCGCTCCTGGAAGACAGAGCTCCACAAGACAATACAGTGAGCAGACCTGTATGTGTGACTATGTACAGCTCACTCTCCAACCAGGTCACCAAACCGGTGAACAGGCACTGGCGCATACTAACCAGTGGTACACTAGACTTTGAGAAACCTCTCTTTGCCCATAGGAGAGGTAAGAATCTCAAAGATATCCTTGTACATACAAGACCACAAACCCCAGTTACCCAACAACCACGGTTACAAGGGTTGCATGGACACCACCCATGCGGAAACTGCAACAGTTGCCACTTAACGAAGAGAAGTCAGACCCTAACTTTTAAGAATGGCACAAGGTGGGAACAACGAGTGTTCACCAACTGCAACAGCAAGAATGTTGTCTACCTTATTACGTGCCCTTGTAATATGGAGTACGTGGGCATGACTACCCGGGCAGTGAAGACCAGAATTAATGAACACAAGAGCAACGTGAGGTGCAAAAAATCAACCACAAAAATGGCAGCACATTTTTGGGAGGCACAACATTGTGTCAATGAACTGCACTGGACTGTCATTGAACAGCTACCCACAGATGTTGGACTATTCGAGAAGGAACAGAGGGGGGTTTTCCGTCTGGGCACAGATACCACCGGACTCAATGACTCCATCCCATGGGGCCAGTTGCAATGACTTGTGGGCTTACTAGTCCACTTCCATCCTAGAACCCCTGGCTATGGCACCAGCTAACCCCCATTATGAAATCCCCCCTTTTTAAAAAAAAAAAACTCACTAACCCTTGATATGATACTGTTAGGGATTTACTGCCCCTACAAAAATCGACCTATGCAGGAGCATGCCACATTGTAAATCCAAGCTGACACTTCAAAATCATTCCTAAAATACCCGGGTTTCAGGCCATTTAAAATATCTATTTTCAGGTTAAAAAAACACTGTGGTTAACTCTTAAACTACCACCGTCTGTAATAATCTCCAGTGTTCACCCTGTAAACACGTGCATTGACATCGGGCACGATCGCGCATGCGCGATATACTGAAGATAGTGTTTGGGTCTGTTAGCTACTCCCCCGCGCATGCGCACAGACATGGGAATGCCCTAGACATCCGCGCAGAACCGACAAAACAATTTAGAGATTCACTCCTTCTTTGGGCGGGTTCCGCTTTGAATTAAGCAGCAATTGAACGCATATCTGGTAGTGCTTAAGGGGGCAGTTTCTGAAAAACGGCATTACATCGGAGCCGCGTTAAGGGGAAGGCAGCCTACCTGGTGTTGCTGAAACCGTGAGTTTGGTGCTTAAAGAACTTAGGAAACAATATCTAAATTACTCATGAGTAATACCAACAAAAATCTGAATTGAGCTTTCTAATATCCTGTAGGTTGCCGCAATGAGCCGGAAGACAACCCCCAATATCACGCAAAAGCTCATGAGGCCATCCAGCCTTAGTATATAAGTAAGCATTGATAAAACCAAATTTCCTCCTGAAATTCAACCTCTAAGGAGCAGAATAAGACTTATCCATTTGAGAATGTGAGTGTCTTTGTCTCAGTGTGTGTCCTTGTCCCTTTTCTTTTCAGGGTTCTAGACCTCATCCGGTCCTTTATTACCCTTTGTCTTGAACAGGTTATCTATCCCTGATCAGAAGCTACGTCCGATTGTGATGTTATGATTTATTTTGCTTTTTGTCTCTTCACAGGTCTTGTTCTATTAACGCCAATTGGGCGCAACAGACAAATACATTGAAACATTATTAGGAACATTACACCTATTTAATATTTTAAGTTTTGTAGAATTCACTTTTAAGTCTATACTACATTTGAGTAAGGTGAGGAGAGTTGTGCATTTCCTCGTCCTGAAGAAGGAGTTTTCACCCTCCCAAACATGTTGACGCACTTTTTGAGGTTGATGTACCTTAATACACAGTAACAACCTCACCCTGCACCCCTTTTAACGATACCAGCCGAGGGCTTAATACATTTTATTTTTCACCCTACGAGCCAGGTATCTTTTAACCATCACATTTCACCACCTCACCGCTCACACGTATTTCCCTCACACACACCAACACATAGTACACTTCAAGTGCTTCTACGTAGTCGTGAGTCGTAGCACGCCGCATCCCGTAGAGGGGTGCGAAGACTCAATGATGAAGCATGACACCAAGGGGCCTGTTGGTGTGTGAGGGGTATTCTAAAAAACACTGTGTCCTCCCCACTGTTGAGGGGATCACTACCACTACCTGAGTGGATTACAATCTGTTTATGTAATCCTAATAATAGGCTGAAGATAGGGATCTTTTCACTATACTAATATGGTAGTAGACTAAAGTCACCATCACTCAGAAATAGGACAAAATATCCAGTCACCACACTTCACCCTTGACTAACTAACTAACATCTGTCAAACTGAGCGAACATCTGATGAAGAATAATAAGAAACAAAACTGACAGACCTAGACATAGTGTGTGGTCTAAAAATTTGAATTAAGGAAGGGACACATTGAATGCACCAACAAATAGCAACTAAAATAGAAACAGCAATCAAGACACCCCCCAACACTTGACGCAGGGAGTGTAAATCGGGCAACCAATTGAAAAGCCATTCAAACCACCCTTGATCTATATGTTGCCTGACTTCTTCAGTTAATTCATGAAGTTTATCAATATGGGACTGGATGGATTTAGAATGGTTTGACAAATTAAAACAACAAAGGCCCTTAAAATCTGAGCAGTCATGACCATGTTTAAATAAAAGGTAACCTATTGCAGCTCTATTTTGTAAAATTGCTCTACGCTCACCTTGAGCATCTAATAAAAGGTCAGATAGAACAATAGAAGTATGGTTAATAGATTTGACCATCCAGCAAGCCAATTTTCCGATTGATTTAGCATTGTATACAGATAATGCAGGAACACCTAAAATAGAAAACGCTAAATTAAGATACGCAGATGGAGAAAATACATGTAATGAGGAATCACAATTGGCTTTCAAAGACGAGGCATCACGTGTAGTTCGGGAAATAACATCAGGATGTGAAGAAAACATTAATAAACTCAATCAAGTAATAGCACAAGGACCTCCAGTAATATTAGCAGGAATATAGGGCCAAGATGAATTGCCACATGAAAATAGCCATCCAGAAGGTAATAGCACCATACGATAGTGACTAGGGGTAACTACAAGACGCCTACAAGTCATATTATTTCTAACAGAAGTACATGATTTAGATAGTCTTTTGAAACATAGAGTTCTTTCATGGGTAGTAAATGAAGTAACATTTTTCTGTCTCAATTGAATGCACTTGCCTATGATTTTAGGATCACAGGTCATGGAAAAGTAAAGATCACCCTCGGTAATATTGTAAGTCATTATTTGGGAATTCAAAGGGGGCTGTAAATCAGGCAAAACCGTGCATAGAGCACAGTAATCATAGGCCTCAAAATCACTAAAAATTACATTGGGATGAGCATTCGATAAATTAAAAATATGGGCAAGTCTCTCCATGGAGGCTGGGACAGCAACCAAGCAGGTCGCTAAAATTTCAGTCACTGAATGCATAGGGGTCAAACAGAAGTGATTAGAGTTAGTTAGTCTCCGGGCTAGAGACGTCCAGAAATTAGATGACAAATCCCACAACCGCAGAAGAACGACGGCTTCGGTCCAAGGAATTATTCCAGTCCTGAGGGCTCTCCCGTCTCTCGGCGCAGCAAGCCAAAAGGAGTCCAGCGACGACACTTCCGACAGCAGCAGTCCAAATGATGGTCTAGGCGAACGGGATCAAATACAGTTATTATTCATTCTTGCAAATAACATTTATCAGCTGGGACTGCTTCCCATCTATCTTGCCCTGGCCTCATAACTAAAACAGTATTGTCCTGACTGGTTGCAATTATTTCGGCCTGTTCAGGGAGATTTTTAGGTGACTGAACCCGCACTCTCACTCCGGGATTATCAGTGGAGTCAAAACCCTTTTTTCCTCGTACAGATAACAGAGTTGGGGCAGTACCTTTTTGAATCTCACCACTGAAAACGGGCATAATTAGCAATTGAGCAACTCGGTCTGCTTTGTGTATCAGTAAATCAGAATCACCACTGTTTAATAGGATCACTTTAATCTCTCCTTGATGATCCCTGTCAATGACACCTCCGAGCACCTGGATACCTTTTAAAGCCAAGCCAGATCTTGGGGCAATTAATCCAAAACTTCCAGCAGGTATTTGGAAACCAATGCCGGTCTCCACAATAGTAATGTCTTCTTTCTTTAAAGTAATGGTGTTTATAGAATGCAGGTCCAGGCATGCAGAACCTGGGGTTGCTCTGCATGGAGCCAAAGCTCCAGGGGAAATTTCCCAATACATCACTGTACTCTCCACTGTGTTAGGTTTAGCATCAATAGCTGGAGGAAATAAACGCATTAATGGGGAATCAGAATTCAAATAAGGACGATTATTCAAAATTAACAATGCATCAAACAAATGATCTCTCCAGTTCTTATAGTTGTCATTTGATAACCTATGTAATTGATCTTTCAGCAAACCATTCATTCTCTCCACAAGGCCTGCTGCCTGTGTATAATAAGGTATATGAAACACCCATTCGATGTTGTTCTCCACACAAAATTCCTGCACTAGTCTGCCTTTCAAATGAGATGCGTTGTCAGATTGTATTTGAAGTGGAACACCATAGTACAACATGATTAACTCTAACGTTTTAATGGTATTTATCTGAGTAGCTCTCTTACAGGGAAAGGCCACTAAAAGACCACTGAAAGTGTCTACAACTGTACAAACATATTGACAATTTTTACTCATGGGAAGAGGACCTATATAATCTATTTGCCAAATCTGTGCAGGGGATTTTCCCTGATGTAATTGACCTCTTACAATATGGGGCACTTCTCGCTGTCTAGAATGCTGACATACGGGGCAATGAAGTATAACGTCTTTAATCAAATTGAGAGGAATATAAATTCCTCGGTCAGCAGCCCACCTGCTAGTGATTCTTTCTCCAAAATGTCCTGACTTCTGGTGGGCCCATTTTGCCAATCCCGCCAAATCAAAATCTTGTTTGTCCACCATTGCCTCAGAAATTTTAGATTTCTCATCTGCAATTTGGTGAAAAAGTTTATCAAGGGAATCTACATGTGTTTGTGCATCAACTTGAAAAACTGTCACGTTACTCGGAGGAAGTAGTTCCCAAATCTCTTGCCATAAATGTTGACCCCAAAGCTCCTTAGTATGCAGTGTCCAGTTATGAGAATACCATGTGGGTAAGCAAACTGCTAGACCATTAGCAGTGGACCAAGAAGCAGTAAAAATATGACATGTGCCAGGCAGTTCTTGTTTCAAAACTTGATAAACAGCATATAGTTCAGCAAATTGACTACTCTTTCCTTCACCTGTGGTACTTAACAATTTCTGTGTGATTGGATTGTAGGATACTTCTTTCCAATGCCTCTTCTCTCCAATATACCTCGCTGAACCATCCGTAAAGCACACATGTTTTCTGTCCTCCACGGACAAATCATCAAATGGCTTACCCCACTTAACAGGGGATTCCTGTACTATAGGTACGGAGCAATCACTTTCTACCTCTCCTAATGGCGCCAGCGCCACTTGCTCATGTAATGTCGCAACACCCTTCGGTCCTACACGTGCTCTGTCTTGTATATACCATTTCCATTTAATCACACTTGCTTCTTGAGCGCGTCCAATCCTATGAGTTTTTGGTGAACTCAAAACCCATTGCATAATAGGAATTTCAGGTCTCAAAATCACATCATGTCCCAAAGTCAGTTGCTCAGTATCCTTCAGAGCCCAATAGCATGCAAGTAACTGTTTCTCAAATGGTGTGTAACGCTCACCAGCATCAGGTAACTTTTTAGTCCAGAAACCTAACAGTACTTTTGTTCTATCTTGTTTTTGCCACAAACTCCAATTCGCATAAGGGCCTTGCACAGACACATTCAAATCCACATCACCATCACGCATGGGCCACAAATCCAAAGCATGCCGAATCGCTCTTTTGCCAAATCAAATGCATCTTGCTGCAGTTTATTCCATTCAAACACATTCTTTTTACCAGTATCTTTGTACAAAGGAGCTAATATCTGACTCAAATGTGGGATATGTTGAAGCCAAAAGCCAAATAAACCAATAAATCTCTGTGCTTCCTTTCTGTTTTGCGGAACTGCAAATTCTTCAATTTTCTGTTTTACCTGTGGAATCACTTCTCTATTCCCTTCATGCCAATTAATGCCTAAAAATTTTACACTTTGTGCTGGACCTTGCAGTTTGTCTGGATTAATTTCCCAACCTTTACTTTGCAAATGAGCTACAATTAAATCTAATTGGGTTTGAACTTGTTCCTGTGTTTCACCTTGAATCAAAATATCATCAATGTAATGACACACTTGTATATGTGAACTTATTGGTACTTCAGTTAAATGTTCTGCCACCAGCCGGTGACAGATCGTAGGACTATGCACATAGCCCTGGGGAAGAATTCTAAACGTCATTCCATGTAAAACTGAACTGTTCTTGACACTCAGGGGCAATCGGGATGGAAAAGAAATCATTAGCAATATCAATAGAATCATACCAAGTTCCTGAATGTTTTCGAATTCTCTCAATTAAAGTAATAATGTCAGGCACTGCAACAGTCAAAGGAGGTGTATGTTTATTCAATTCGCGATAATCAACTGTCATGCGCTAAGAGTTATCACTTTTGCGCACCAGCCATACGGGATTATTCCAGGCAGAAGTAACTGGAGTTATAACTCCTGCATCCACTAAATCCTGAATTGTAGCACTGATCTCTTCCTGCCCACCTGGAATGCGATACTGTTTCTGGGAAATTACTTTTGTAGCTTGGGGAATTTTTACAGGAGGAATTCTCAAACGACCAACTCTCACGGACTTTGATGATATATAATTCCTGTCTCCAAATCGATAACATCTGTCATCTAAATATAATGTCATACCTTTCAAAATGTCGATTCCAATTATATATTCAAGAATGGGTACTACTAGTACAGAATATTCTTTTCGGGGAATTCTACCTATTTTCATTTCAACATTAGCTTGTACTGCGGGAGTTTCTTTACCACCTAATCCAGTAATTGTGAAAAATTGTCCTTTAAATTTCTTTGGGTTCCCATAAATTAAAGTTGCCTCCACTCCTGTATCGACCAATGCTCGGGCCCTCTGTATGTTACGATGTCTCCAAAACATTTCCATATCTACATAGGGTCTATTATCTCTGTGAGCCCAATTGCGTACCGGAGCTTGACCTATTTCCTAGTCGTTTTTATAGCGTTCCATCGCCCAAGTCAAATCAGGATAGAGACTCTCAAATCTTTAAGGTAGTGTTTGCTCTCGTTCATACTTATTTCCCTCACGAAATGGATTTTTGTCATCCATAAAGTATTGTGAATTTCGCTCAGAAAATCTGTGTCGTCTAACTCTCATTCTCAATTCAGGAGATTCATCCCTCTCCTCTCTATGTCTGCTTTCAAGACGCTCATCTCTTCCCCTCTCTCTCTCCCCCTTTTCCTCTCTCTCTTGTTCACAATAGGGAGACACATCTCTCTCAGTCCATCTTTTAGCCATGCGTGTATGATTTATCACGGTTTGTATCATCAGCACTGTCATCAGAATGATAATGATCATAATCTTGTTTAAGTACTCGCCTAGCACCTTCCTTTCTGTCTTAGCCACGTTTGGGGAACATGGCCCACAATCGATTATTCGGCTCACCATCAATATCTTCTCTTTTCACACCATCAGGCAACAAGGCGAGAAACATGTCACGTCTAGTAAATCGATAATTACCACCAGTATGACCCTCGGGTCTGGATTGTCTGTCCGGTTTAAGCCACTCACCCAATTTACCAAGCTGACGCACAGCCTCAAGCACAAGAGACAAAGGACTGCCAGTTTGATTAATCAACAAAGTCACCATAACTTGCTTATAGGCAAAAGGGGCAGATCGAATAATTCTATTCCGCACAGAAGAAGTTAATAAGCCATCCAGTAATCTGTCAGATGTGCTCAGAAAAATTGCAGTTTTCATCACCTCCTCTTTCAATCTCTGCGAGGCGTCTCTTAAAGTATACCACGGCTTATCATTCAAAGGCCAATAAGATTCAGTAGGATATTTGTGATTACAACCCTCCGTCGCTAATTGAAGCAAACAAATCTGTCCAGCATTATTAAAATTCCGATAATGGTCTTGTACAGTAGAATCGGAACTCAAAGAACAGAACTTTAGCGCATCTCCCATATCCAACATGATGCCAGCAGCACCCAACTCAAAAAGACGTACCATCCATGTAAGCAAGGCCTCACCAGGCCTTTGTCGAAATCGATCCAAAATGTCACTAACTTCCTGTTGTGTAAAATCTTCCAAACCATCTAAAGGACTCCCATTGGGATTGCCAGGAGCCTGGTGTAATTTTCTCCGAAAGACAGGATGTGCAGAAACCTCAGCACGATCATCACATTTACACTGATTGTAAGATTTACAAGAAGCACACTCACAGTCACGTTCAGTACGAGAAGGTTTATGCCTCTCATGCTCCTCAGCCGAGGAGCCAGATTCATTGGAGTCCCAGATATTACCATCCCACTCATCAGTGTTCCAATCGAGCCCTGCTGTCGCCACAACCAGACGCACTTTCCTTTTACTGACCCGACCACGTCGATGTCTGTATTTGTATTTAGCAATACGAACTGCAGCTCTTTCTACAATAGTCTGGTATGTTTCCAGTTTGTCGGCAAGCAATTTATTTTGACATCTCAAAAGAGTACAAGCATTCTGCACTTCAACAAACTGTTCTTCAAAGTCTTTGCATTGACGCTGCAACTTCACAAATTTCTCATGTACAAGCCTGTATGCATACAACAAAATCCAACCTCTCTGTCCTAATATAGGAAGCTCCTCGCCCTTCACGATTGGCACTTTCTGTAAGCAAGCAATCACCTGAGCCGGATCCGCTGTTTCCAGACTAGAATTCCAGCTCTCACTCAAACCAGTACAATCAGCCCATTCATGACCTAGCGCCTCATAAGGCGTTGATTCCGATCCGGGAATTTCAATAGGCAATTTAAGAGTAGATTTTGACTTTCTCAAAAACATCGTATCAAAAGTAGAAATATATACAGACATAGACAAAAATATACAAAAAGAACCTCCGCACACGCCTAGCGCAAACCAACAAGATGAAAACAAAACGCGCTACAAGGCTTTCGTAAACTGGTTGTGACGCCAAATTTAATGACCGGATTCTCAGACCAAGAATCACCCACTCACCTAGATACAACTAACCCGGCCAAAACGTAGCACCATCCTTTCCCGGACCCTATTTACAATAGTTCCTGAATACTTACCCGGGAATGGGGCACTCGCAATATACAAGCTTATATCATCAAAAACACTGCTAGATCTAAGGGGTTACTAAGAATAGTCACTAATAACTACGGAATTCCATGTCCCATCCTATGATCTTACCTTATAGCCAAGCGACAATCTGGCCGGGACTATTCTACCCTCCTTCTCACGGTGGAGAGCAGCTCACTCTACGACACCAACCACAATTGGTGTTCTCACTAACGCCCTATCTTGAGCGATCTCATTACACACCATCCCCAATTGGTACTCTCACTAATGCCCTATCTTGAGCAATCTCATTACACACCAATCCCAATTGGTGTTCTCATTAACGCCCTATCTTGAGTGATCTCACTGTCCTATTAATACCTTCTTCTCTCTCTCTACTGGGGAAGGTTCTTTATGACTAATATTTACTGGGGGTCTATCTTATATAAATTGTTATCCCTCATGTGATAGACAGGAGATCCGATCCTCTCACACAAGAACTGCCAAATTATTATACTTAAGAATTATTCCCTCATATAAAACTCACATCAATCTCCCGCATCAGTTACCTGTAGGAAGGGAATCGCCCATCCTTCCATACGATAGCACCTGGCTGTAAAGAAAGGTTAGCTTTATCATGAAAATAATAATAATCAACTATGTGTTCGTTACAAACTGGGGTCCCTTTATTACACAAAAATAGACAATGAAAACATTATATTATAACGTCACAATACTACCTAACAATCTAAGCAGAGCCTGAAAAGTAAAGGAAAGAATTAGTATAAATACAATCTATAATAGCAGGACAGACTTCACCTTATAACCACGGAGTCCGGTTCTAGTTGTCATCTGGGTCCCTCTCTCGTCTGTGCCTTGGCTCATCTCAGATTCTACTCTGCACCCACGGATACACGTCTGCACCGCTATGCCCCTTCAAAGCACTGAAACCCTCCGCCCGTCTTCTTCTTCTCTGTGTCTCAGCTCTGCACCGATTACTTTATACTGGCTTCCTCTCTCCCACGAACTGTCTTCACCTCCAGACTTCAATCTAATGATATAGTTTCAACTGCTCTGGAAACCATCTGTTCAACTAACTTCTTCACTCTGATTATTCTAACTCCGACGTTTAACTATCTCCAACTGCTCTAATAGACTGACTCACGATGTAACTTCAGTCTCTCCAAAAGATCATAAGCCTTCGATCGTTCCAAACTCCAATAGTCATCTGCAACAGCAACTGTCAACTACCGACTGCTTTCTGCCTGCCTCTCCTCTCTACACCTCAATAATATAAAGAGTTCCTCGTTCATGGAAATTTCCAGACAGTAACCTGCCGCCCACCAGATTCCTGTACAAGGCTCCGGGCCTCCGACGCTCCCACAGTGGCCAACTGTTGTTTCGTCTAAAACCCGAGCGCTGCTTACATTCCTCCGATAAGGGCCATCTCTGACCGGTTCTTCTCCAGTGAACAACAGCTCATAACTAAAACATCACTCTTGACCTACGAGCGCCTCGAGCAGCCCAGGCAGGAAAGAAAATGGAGTCTCTCTCGTTTGGGCCCTGTAGGCCCGAAAAAGATGAAAGAGACGCATAGCTCTATCTAAATACATAAACAAGCCCTACCAATAGGTAATATAGTATCAGGAATAAAGGATCTACCCTCTAATATAGGCCTTCAGGCCCGAAAATGATGAAAGGACATATTATTATGCCAAAGTCAATAGGCTAATCCTAATAATAGGCTGAAGATAGGGATCTATCCACTATACTAAGATGGTAGTAGACTAAAGTCACCATCACTCAGAAATAGGACAAAATATTTGGTCACTACAACAAGTCAAACCACAGGCGCAGCGTCTACTGACCCCCTACTAGAAATGGTTAGTGACAGGCACCTCTGACAAAAAGAGGATTTCTGACATTTATAAAATGCTTTTAACCAACACCACTCACACATACAATGCAGGACGGGCCCGCTGGGAAAGGGATTTGGGCGGAACACTGAGCCACGAGGAATGGGGGAATACATACCACAGGGAAGACACTCCGCCTATCACATGGGCCTCACAGACACTCTGACCGAGTTTGTCACCTATTGGTATTACACACCAGAATGCTTACATCACTTTGACCCCCAACAGAGTGACCTATGTTGGAGGGGATGTGGGGAGGTGGGTACGTTGGAACACGTGTTATTGAGCTGCACCTGCATACGATCATATTGGACCCAAGTGATTGATGAAATTGACCAATACTTTGAGACAGAGCTTCTAAGATTCCCCTCCTATATTCTTTTGGGTCTCCCTAACACATTGACATACCCTCTCAAATCCAGGAGAGGTCAACAGATTGCATTGCTCTGGGATCGGCAATACAGAATATCCTAGTACATTGGCCCTCCATACAAATCCCCACGCACACTGGCTGGCTCCAGAGACTCTGGCTGCTGCTGGGCATGGAGAAACTCATGCTCACATTGGCCGGTAGGGGGGGCAGAATTTCTAGAGCTGTGGTGGCCCTTCCTGATGCTGTTGGTGTCTGAATTTAGGGAATAAACATGTCCTCGATACTTGTACCTGCTTCGCCTGCCTGACACAAAGATACTGAGCTGCACTTCCAAAACATCTCACAAGAACGGCCATTGAGTACCAGACTGCTTTCTCTTTATGCACTCCTTTTCCCTATTCCCTTCCTTCCTGGTTTCTTTAGTTCAAGGTGGACGAGGGATGGGTGAGGTGGATGGGGGTAGGGCGGCGGAAGCTGCGCTGGAACACCCACACAACACCATGGAACGCCTCCCTAGAGGAGAGTAACGGCAACGTATCAATTTGCGATGAGTTTCCCTACTCGAGATTTAGGGAGCCACGGAGGATCAGCCAAAGTCGGTTTGTGTGTCTTCATAAGTCTATTTTTTCAGTTGCGTTGTGCATGTACCACGTGTGCATGGTGCAAGCACTACACAACTGGGGTCATAAATATATATGGCCCATAGTATGAGGGTTTGAAGAACGAAAATAGTTTCTAGAACAATTTGTTATCAGCATTATCAGAATATTGTGAGGTTTTGGTGGTAAATTGCCTGGAGGAGCATGAGAAGAAGACATTAGAGTTAAGAGGCCGTGGAGTCACATAATTATTTGTCTCACACAGACCTCCACATAATCCAGTTTAATCAGCAACTTTGTTAGGATTGGTTAAAGAAGTCATGAGAGAGGCTGGTGTGGATATCAGTGGTTTTTGAGCACATTCAGTATGAGTAAATCTGCTTCAAAAGCATTTCTGTTGTGGAGAAGTTTAAAATATGTTTTGAGATATGCAGATTTGTTCAAATGAAAGTTTAATTACAAACATTTATGTTAAACCTGTACAAAATGCAATAAATAATACCTTAGCAGGGCAATGAACTTGCATCATGATAGCCTCCATAGCATGACTTAAAATGTAGAATTTCGACACCTTTTTGAGCAGAACATCTGGATGTTATTAAAGAAACAGAGGTTAAGATTATCACACTACTAGTTTGATATTATGTGGGGCTTTTTTCAGACTGAAGAGGCACTCTCGGTGGATAAGATCTAAAGGAAAAATATCAACAGACACATCTAACAGTTTAAACAGTCTCTTTAAGTGATAACTTTTCGCAGTATTTAACTTCTTAAGTGTGAAGAATGATACGTTGATGTCAACAGGTTGCTCTCAGCACTCAAAAAGAAAATGCTTCTGTTTTTTAAATCTGAAGAATTTTCAATCTCCAAATCAAATTCGGGACAAAAGGCAACAACATGTCCAGAGTTTGACTTTTTTTGAGTGGCTGTAATTCCAGAACTTACAGCGTACTGATGCCACTGGAAAACAAAAGTGAAAGAATACCACACAGACAATGTGGGGTTCTTACTTATGGCAATTAAGGCAGATCTCCAGAAAATCTCCACTCAGAAGGCGATGGGCGAATACCAGGCTACAAGAGCCAATCGATATGAAACTGGTGAACACGCCGGTAGAGCCTTGGCCCTGCCACTTCGGCAGGAACGGTCCAAAAACACCATAAAGAAGATATAAGAAAGGGGCAGAGAATATACAGAAACCACAGATAACCTGCGTGTCTTTAGAGACTTTTATAAAAAGTTATACGATGAAGAAGTAATGATCGGGGGCAATATATGAATTTAGAAGACTCTGGTCCTCGTCTGGATCCCTCTCTTCCAGAGGAATTGGATAAAGACATTACCGAATTGGAAGTTAAAACTGCCCTACAGGAGTTAGCTCCAGGGAAGGCTGCCGGTCCGGATGGCCTCCCCCTGGAGGTATACAAATGTATCGAATCCGAAATCATTTTTTTTTTATTTTTTTTTTTAACATCATTTTTATTGCAGCACCAAAAAATTGCATAGACATTACAGCAATGAAAAATAAATCAATACAGCGAGAGGGCATCCATTTAGACCACTCCCACCATCATGCTGCCCGTGCTCCCAATCAGGAAGCCGAGCCGCGTCGAAAACATGTCCATCTTCTGCTTCGCCTTCCAATGTCCGTTTCTCGATAGTAAAGGAGGACGTGGACAGCTTTTAAGTTTTCACCCCTCCCCCTCCCCCTAACAACCACCCCCCCCCAACTCCCCAGCTCCCTCCCCCCCCCCCGTGGCAGCGCTAGTATAGAATCTCAGAGAAAGTAAGGTCTGGTGTGTGCAAGAAGGAATTAAACTTTCGCTAAAGGTGCGCCCCTGGTGTGTTAGTGGGGTCAGCCGTGTCAGAGTCCGTGTCATCACCATCCCCCTCCTCAGCACCATCCCGAAGTGCTTGCACTATCATCTCCCACGCCGTTGCCCTCTCCAAAGCTTTCTCATCCTCAATCCTCCTAGCCATCTGATACGGCAGAGTACTTTCACACGCCGCCCAATTCAAACATTCAATAAGCCAACGTTTATACGTGGGCCCCACTATCGACTTCCAATTCCTGGTTATTTCCCTCTTCGCCGGTATCAGTCCCATATCTATGAACCTGCTGGTCGTCTTATTCTTAGGCGTATGAGGAAGCCAGTATAGTACTCCCACTGCCTTGGTGTATTGTATCTCTCTATCTGTGGCGTTGTTCAGTGCCCTTTCAACCCCCTGCCAATACTCCTCCAGTTTAGGGCAATCCCAGAGCATATGTCCCAAATCCACCTCCAGTGCATTGCACCTAGGGCAGGCCGCTTGGTCTACTCCAAAATATTGTTTCAGCTTCCCCGGTGTAAGGTACGCCCTATGAATGATGTAGAAATGAATGAGTTGGAACCTGGCGTTCCTTGTGCTCTTCCGCGCCCTCCGCAGCAGTTGGCCCCAAGTGGCCTCTGGAATCTCCATTTGGAGGTCTAGTTCCCATTTAGTCTTCAAGGCAGTGAGCGGCTGCAAGGCCTCTCGCAACATTCGGGAATACAGACAGGTCACTGCCTTAAAGGTTCCGGCCGCCATCATCGTGTACTGGCACGCCATAGAGGTAGCGGGTTCCTGTAGACCATCGCCCCAGTGTTCCTGCATGGCACCAGTCACTGCCGCGTGTAGAAGGTAATCTCCTCTTGGCAGGTCAAAACGCTCCTGCAGCTCTTGGAACGGAAGCAAGGCTCCATCTTCGTATAGGTCACCCAACATCTGGACTCCAGCTTCCTCCCACACCAGCAATCTCGACCAGTCCCCGCCATGCGGCAGGGCCGTAATCATGCCCAGCGGAATCTCCGGAGCATACATTTGACGGATTCCGGTTTGTTTGCGCGCCCGGTTCCAGCAGAGCCGAAACGTCTGTTCCTCCATCGTTAGGTCCCCGACCAGTAATTTCTGGTGAAGCGTAATATACGCGAGTACATGCCTCGGGGTACCCTCGCCCCTACTGTGTTCCGGGCCTCTATACACTCGCGCGACCTCCTGTGTAAAAGTTTGTAGTTGAGCCGCTAAATAATAGCACTGGAAATCAGGCACTGCCATGCCTCCCTCATCCTTGGGTCGCAAGAGGGTGTCCAGCGCTATTCGCCGCCGACCCGTGCCCCACAGGATTGCTATGATCAGTGATCTCAGGCGGCGGAAGATTGAGCCGGGTATCCAAATCGGCAGGGTTCTAAAATAATACAACAACCTAGGGAGTGCTACCATCTTTAGCAAGGAAATACGGCCCGCCAATGAGAGTGGGAGGGTGGCCCAGAAATCCATACACCCCTTCAAGGCGTTAATGCACCGGGTGATATTACCATCCAGCATATCCGCAGGCGTGTGATACACATAAACCCCCAGGTAGTGCAGGCAATGGGGCTCCCACCTGAGTTCCTGTGCAGTGAGAGGGCACGGCTCTCCCCGCCTCAGTGAGAACAGGCACAATTTAGTCCAATTGACCTTCAGGCCCGACAACCGCCCGAATAACTCCAGTAAGCGCCTCGCTCCTAACAGTTCGTCCTCCGCATCCGCCAAAAACATCAACAGGTCGTCCACGTATAGCGAGACGGCGTGCGGCCTGGCTCTATAAACCAGTCCCTTATAATAGCGTCCAGATCTGGCCTCCGCTGCAAAAGGTTTCATCGCTAGCGCGAACAAAAGGGGGGAAGTGAGCAGCCCTGCCTAGTGCCGCGTCGCACCGGATACGAGCTCGAGATCAGCGGCCCCACTCGAACCCTCGCCGTGGCTTCAGCATACAGGACTTTGGTCCAGCCGATATAGCCCTCCCCTAGTCGGAAACTTCTCATCACTCCATATAAATACTCCCACTCTAGGCTATCAAAGGCCTTCCCGATGTCTATGGAGAACACTAATGGGGTAGCCCCCTCCGGCAGCTGAGCTCCCAACAACCCAGTTAGTCTACGGATATTATGGGTGATGTTTCACGTTGGAATGAAGCCGGACTGCTCACGATGAATCAAGCCTGTCATGTGGATTAACAATCTATTGGCCAGGATTTTGCTCAGGATCTTGTAGTCCGTCGTGAGCTTTGATAATGGTCGATAAGAGGAGGGGGCGTCACTCGCTCTACCAGGTTTCAACAAGGGGACCATGAGGGCCTCGCACATTGAGTGCGGCAGTCTCCCATGCGACTGCGCCTCATTTATTTATTTATTTATTTATGGTATTTGTAGAACGCGACACTCATCCCATGGGATATCACGGCGCTGTAAGAAAAGGAGACTACTGAAACTGTGCTGGGGAGTTATTTTTTGGGAAAGAGGTGAGTTTTTAATTTTTGGCGGAATTGGAGGTAGTTAGTGGTGTGTCTGAGGTCCACAGGTAACTCATTCCATCTTTTAGCCGCCAAGTATGAGAAGGCGCGTCCGCCAGTCCTTGCTTTGTAAATGCGCTTGGATTTCGCCAGAGCTGAGTTGTTGGATCTTAGATTCCTGTTGGGGATATAGAATTCGATTTTCCCTTGAAGGATGGTGGGGCCCGTTTTATGAAGGGCTCTGTGCGCGTGGCAAAGTAGTTTGAAGGTGGCCCTCTGACGCATTGGTAGCCAGTGAAGTTTTTTTAGGCATGCAGAGGCCGAATCTCGCTTGCCTTTGTTACAGACCAGTTTAGCCGCCTGGTTTTGTAGGACCTGTAGGCGGGAGAACAGTTGCTCGTTCATCCCTTTGAACAGGGCATTGCCGTAATCTAGGCGGCTGACCAGGAGGGCCTGGGTGATTGTGCGTCGACAGTCCAGAGGTATCCAGGAGAAAATTTTTGCCAAGAGTTTGAGAATTGCAAAACCTTTGCCCCAGAGTATGCGTATGTGGTCTTTCATGGACAGGGCATCGTCCATCATGATGCCAAGGTTTCTGGCGTACTGTTTCGGGACGGGGGCTAATCCCAGAGACGGTGGCCACCACGTGTCGTTCCATGAGAGTTTGGCTCCTCCGAACAGTAGTATCTCCGATTTTCCGGCATTTAGTTTTAGGCAGTGGTTGCGCATCCATTCTGCCATTTCGGAGAGACAGCTGTGTAGTTTTTTCTTAGTTGTTTCCGACCCTTCATCCATTGTCACCATCAGCTGAGTGTCATCGGCATAGGAGCATATGCCGATGGCCCACTTTCTTCCAATGTCGGCCAGAGATGAAACGTAGACATTAAAGAGAGTGGGGCTTAGTGAGGCCCCTTGTGGGACCCCACAGCCGATGGGACAGGGTTTTGAGTGAAACTGGCCCATGCGCACAGCTTGGGTGCGATTGCTAAGGAATGATTTAATCCATCTTAACGCTGTAGATTGCACTCCTTTGCTCAAGAGGATGTTTATTAGGCAGTCGTGTGATACCGTGTCAAACGCTGCTGACAGGTCTAGCAGTATCAGAGCCATAGATCCCCCTTGGTCTGTGATGCATCTGACACTGTCCGACACTGCCAGCAACGTTGCCTCAGTGCTATTGTTGGCTCTAAAGCCGGTCTGGGTGGGGTCCAGAAGTGAATTGTCTTCTAGGTATTTGGATAGTTGTATATTAACCATTTTCTCCAAAGCCTTGGAGAGGTAAGGGAGCTGGGAAATTGTAAATTATAAACTGCTTATAGTTGTGGGGCTAAGTACTCTAGATATTTACTGTAAAACTCGATCGGCAAGTTGTCGAGTCCCGGGTTTTATTTCTAGCCATCTGCTTCACCGCGCACCCTATTTCTCCAATCATTATAGCGCGGCCCAGCTCCTCAGCCTCAGATTGTTCCAGTTGTGGCAACTGCAGCCTCCCAAGGAAGGCATCCAGTTCCTCCATCCCGCCTGTTGGCCCGCTCTCATTTAGGCCTCCATAATATGTCCTGAACCTCTCTAGGATCCCGGCCTGGGTGTGGCAAAGCCCGCCTCCCTCCTCCTGAATGGACACGATTGGGGTACCCCGCCGAAGCGGATTGGCAAGCCAGGCCAACATTGTCCCCGCCTTATCGCCCTCCGCATGCGCTCTAGTCATATAGACCTTATGATCGAAGCTACGTAATCGCTCCAACTTCACCGCCATTGCTTCTCTGGCTTCACAAACCCCCTTTTGAAGCTCAGGATGATTTGGTCGCTCCTGTTCTACCTTCCTCAGTCGGCATTCTGCACGATCGAGGTCGTCCAACAATGTCTTGCGAGCCCCCACAACGGCCCCAATACAGTGCCCCCGGACCACCACCTTAAACGCATCCCACTCCACAGCCCTGTTGGATGTGGAGCCACTGTTCTCCTCAAAGTACCGAGCCAGTCGCTCCCCCAAGGCCTCCCTAAACAGCAGATCATCCAAAGTATCAGGCTGTAGTCGCCAAGTTGGGACACAAGAGACATCTACCATCCAATTCAGGGACAATAACAAAGGGTTATGATCTGACAACGTGCGGGCCAAGTATTCCGCGCCCCCTACAGCTGCAAGCACGGGTGAAGAGCACAAAAACACATCCAACCTAACATGTAGGTCGTGTATGCTAGAGTGGAAGGAGTAGTCCCGTGCCGTAGGGTGTAGTGTCCTCCAGGCATCTCCCAAATCCCAACTCTCCTGCCAGTCTAATCTCCGCTTTGCTACTCTATGCACCGGTGAGGAGTGTAAGGGGGGGTGAGACCTATCCAAGGTAACATCCACTACCGAATTAAAATCCCCTCCCATGACCACAAGGCCCGCTAAGTAACTCGCCAGTTTTCCCGAAAGCACTGTCAGGAAGGCGGGCAAATCCACATTCGGAGCATACACCCTACATAAGGACACCATTCAGCCCCTAAGTCTTCCTTCTACAGCCACGAACCTGCCCTCAGGATCTATCACTTGTTTGGTGACCTGAAAGGGGACCCCAGCCCCTTGCAAAGGCCGAATAAGACATATGAAACAACTGCCCCCTCCACCGTCTCTGCAGCGCCACCCCCTCCTGCTTCGTGAGGTGTGTCTCCTGAAGAAAGGCTATGTGTACCCCCCTGTGTTTCAAATAAGCATGGACCTTGTGTCTGCGCACCCTAGTATCTAGACCCCGCACATTCCAAGTCACGCATTTCAGAGCTCCCGTATTAGCCATATTCCCCTGCATTTCCAGATAGAACAATAACAACCTTCGACCATGCGCTCATGCCAACCCAATCCTGTGCCCCCCACCCTCTCCAGACAAAAGAACCCCCCACCCCTCCTGCCCCAACCTGAGCTTCCCCAACTACTCTCGGTTCCCACCCCCCCAGGACAGGACCCCCCTCAAGTGGAAGAGAACCCATCCAAACTGTTGCAACTAAGTAAACCCCTCAAAGAAAGACTATAATTCGCAGTCTCCACTGCGATGACCTTAAGGGCCAGCAGGGCGCAGTCCGATACCAAAGGAGTTTGTCAAACAAGAAAAGTCCCGTACATCCCGCCCCACAATCCCCCCATGAGAACTTTCGAACTCCCCCATATACGTGAAGCTGCACTCACGTGCACAGCGCCCCAGTGTTTGACCATTAGGCGTTTGGGCTGAGGCAGTGGCAGTACCTCGGCACAACGCTCGAGAAGGGCGAGCAGATTGCGAGGGCTCTCCTCTGCTTGCAATTACCTTTGGATGCATTTTAAACTGATGTGATTTTTAAAAAACTGAACTTTTTAAAATCTTCTACATTGACTGTGATATATTGTTTGCTCATTTAACTACTCACCGCTATTTGCCTGTCACCGACTGTGTTCCCCCTAAGCCCCGGTCCACCGCGGCTTCACGTGCCGTTTTCTGTGGAGGGCTAGGTCGGCCGCCATCTTAGGTCTGGGTCGGACCCTGCCGGACCGGAGTTAGCGGTCCAGCGGAGGTTGGGGCTTCAGTCTATAATTAGACCTGATGCTCGTTGGGTAGCGCGTTTGGGCTGAGGCAGTGGCAGTACCTCGGCACAACGCTCGAGAAGGGCGAGCAGATTGCGAGGGCTCTCCTCTGCTTGCAATTACCTTTGGATGCATTTTAAACTGATGTGATTTTTAAAAAACTGAACTTTTTAAAATCTTCTACATTGACTGTGATATATTGTTTGCTCATTTAACTACTCACCGCTATTTGCCTGTCACCGACTGTGTTCCCCCTAAGCCCCGGTCCACCGCGGCTTCACGTGCCGTTTGTTGTGGAGGGCTAGGTCGGCCGCCATCTTAGGTGTGGGTCGGACCCTGCCGGACCGGAGTTAGCGGTCCAGCGGGGTTGGGGCTTCAGTCTATAATTAGCCATGCCCTTCAGGACGCGCAGTGGCCACGCGCAGCGGGCGCGCCGTCTGCGCGCTGAAGGAGCGCCAAAGGAGGGCCCGTCTGTGCCCGTCCGTGTCCCGGACGTGGCCAACGCCAGCCCCCCTGTTGCTGCTTCCCCACTCACTGATCGGTCGCGGGTTACCTACACTCGTGAGTACCTATTAACACTTAGTGCTAACTCTTGCCCCTGCTTGCATTGTTGGGACCTGGCTGATTCACCTCAGCGTATTTGCCAGGCATGCAAATTTCGCTTTCAGCCTACTTTAACTGCCCCCACCCAGCTTCCCACCGATTCGGCATGTCTCCGGGCCGGTTTGATCAATGCTAGATCACTGGTCAAACACTCCAATGACATATTTGAACTACTAAGTGACAATGAGTTTGATCTTCTTTTTGTCACAGAAACGTGGCTTAATGAGTCATGCAACCCAGTGGTTGAATTGGCTATTCCACGTGGCTTTAAAATCATTAGACAAGATCGCCCCTTAGGCAGAGGAGGTGGCATAGCAGCCATTTTCAGAGATAGGTGGACTTTTTCAATGGATCCTATGGGCCCCTCAGTTGATGCCGAGGTGCTCCACTTCTCTCTCACTCTGGGGGCGCATTTCACTTTAGGTGGATCTTTGGTGTACCGGCCACCTGGCCACGCAGGAAAATTTCTAGAGGCACTAGAGGACATGATAGTCCCACGTGCCCTGAAATACCCCACATATCTCCTTCTGGGAGACTTTAATATTCACGTTGATCAGTTAGATCTACCTGACACAGTTCGGCTAAACGATGCTTTGGCGATGGCCCAGCTAAAACAGTGGATTAAAGCTCCCACCCATTCAGGGGGTCACGTCCTTGACCTACTATGTACCAACTTTGACATAAATATGTCTGACCCTGAAATAGTAAATTGGTCTGACCATATGCTGATAAGATTCACCTGGCCCCTGTCCCGCCCCGCTGAGACCAATCATTCTGCTGCTCACACACAGAAAATTAACATAGCTATGCTCTGTGATCAGCTTGATACCTCTCGCCCCACACTTACCTCTGAAATTGAGGCAGCCGTTAGCTCATTCAACTCATGGATTGAAGGTGGTGTTGCTTCTTCAACTAAAACAGGTCGTGTCCGTAGAGTGCGCTCCACCCCTTCTAAACCTTGGTTCTCTAACACTCTCCGCGATCTTAAATCAGGCTGTAAAAAACTTGAAAGACGTTGGAGACAAGCCTATCTCCCTGAAGCTAAGAAAGAATTAAGAACGGCTCAAAAGAGGTACTACGCAGCAATTAAATCAGCAAAAAGTTTATACTACAACGGGCGCATAACCAAGGCCAACAACAACAGCAGAGAAATCTTTGCTATTGTTAAAAGCTTTGTCTCCCCTTGTGCCGCTCAACCTCTTTTAGCCTCTTCGGCAAAATGGTGTGAAGAACTCTCTGTGTTTTTTGTGGACAAAATTGCAAAAATCCAAGATGACTTGCTCACTGTATGTAACAATTTTCCAGCTTCAATGACTATTCCTTCCCCCACTATGCCCATCTCTATGGACCAGTTTGCCCTCTTCACTCCAGTGGACACAACAGAGGTTGTTAAAATTCTTGCTACTTTACAATCAGGATCCCCCGCCGACCCTTGCCCGGCCAGAGTCCTCGCGGGCCTGGCTAATACAGTCGGCCAAGAGGTAACACATATTGTCAACCTCTCTCTCTCCACCGCCACTGTTCCGGCATGCTGGAAGCAGGCCAAACTGCTACCACTTCTTAAAAAAAATGGACTAGACCCGAAGGCCCCTGCTAATTTCCGGCCCATGTCATTACTGCCGGCCCTGGCAAAGATATGTGAAAAAGTTGCATTCACACAGCTAGACAAATTTGTTGAAAGCTCTCAAGCTCTTCACCCTGCGCAATCAGGCTTCAGAGCTGCTTTCAGCACAGAGACGGCTCTAGTCGAGGTTTCTGAGGCCATTCGGGAATGTCTGGACGGAGATGGCAGAGCGGCTCTGATTTTATTGGACCTCTCTGCCGCCTTCGATACGGTCCCTCATTCCCTCCTACTTACCAGACTAGCAGCCATAGGCATAACTGGCTCCGCTCTTGGCTGGCTAACATCTTTTTTAGATAACAGGTCCCAGCTGGTGTGGATGCCACCTTTCTCCTCCTCTCCCAAAAAACTCTCTACTGGTGTCCCACAGGGCTCCACTCTAAGCCCCCTGCTTTTTAATATATATATGACCCCCCTCATTTATCTTGCAGAACAGCTAGGAGCCAAAATTATGGCTTATGCCGATGATACTCAGCTTCTGTTTACATGGCCCAAAAACAACTCGGACACGTCGAGGGTCCAATTCTGTTTATCATCGGTTTTCCGCTGGCTGGCGTGTGCCCAGCTCAAATGTAATGAGAGTAAATCTGAGATCTTGCTGTACGGCTCCTTTCCTGATAACTTTAGTGACTCCCTCTGGCCCACCGATCTCCCATGTCCCAAATCCATTGGTGGACCTGTAAAAAATCTAGGAGTCTGGTTTAATAACAATCTCAGATTTGAGGACCACCTGAAAAAATTCACTGGAATCTGCTTCTCCACCCTCAAAACCGTGCGCAGATTTCTCCCTTTGCTCCCGAGAGAGGCCAAGGAGACGGTCATTCGCGCTCTCATATTATCCAGATTGGATTATGCGAATGCCCTCTACTGCGGACTCCCAGCCTATTTGATTCACCGCCTCCAAGTTATTCAAAATGCCGCGGTTCGGCTGCTGTTTAACATACCCAGAAGATCTAGTGTCCGTCAACCTCTTAGAGATCTTCACTGGCTCCCAGTTGCTCAAAGGATCTTATTTAAGATCCTCGTGCTAGCATACCGAGCACACCATCAAACGGGTCCAGCTTATCTGAGAAAAAGATTTTCCCTTTATGTTCCCAACCGCCCTCTCAGATCAAGCAACCTCCACCAAATGACTGTGCCAAAGTTTAAATATAGCAGGCTCGGCGGCCAATCCATCTCCGTCCGAGCAGCGAGAGCTTGGAATACTCTTCCGCTTCATTTGAGAAGATCCCCATCCATCTTGGCGTTCAGGAAAGGCCAAAAAACCCACCTCTTTAACATCACTGCCTAATGGATGTCTCTCTAATCTGCATGTAATATGATCTGTCTCCCCTTTCTCCCGCGCCAGGATACTATACTTTTTAGTAACAGAGCGCGCTACAAAAGCCTCTATAATAATAATAATAATAATAATTAGGACGTTCTCCAAAGCAAGTGTCTCAGGCCTCGACGATCTCCCCTGATGTCTGTGGCGTTACAACGGGGCCCTTGGCACCTCCGAATTCTGAGAGTTCTGTTTCCGATCCTGTACCCTGCTCCTCCGAGTCCGTGCCCTTCCCGGACTGGCTCCGCGGTGCCCCCGATAGGTCCACCACCGCCTGCAGGGCAGCCTTCCGTTCCTCCTCAGTCTGCGAGACTGAGGGTTTCCCAGTTCTCCTATGATTCTTGCGGATACGTTGCGATTTCCTGGTCGGCTGCTTCATTTGAGCCTCCTCTGCCTTGGCTCTGGCACCGTTCGTTCCGGCCTTGTACGTGTCTGTTGTAAATAGAATTAAGTAGGCAGCAGGACACGTCTTCTAGTAGTTAGGTTGTATTTATTAAGTTACTAAGAAAGAGTTAAGACACAGAGCAGTAGTTCCCCACAGCTGACCAGACCAACTGCCAGGGCTAGAATACCAACACTCCAGATAGAATACAGCTAGGTAAGAAGGTAGAAACACAGAGGAAGGACTAAGGAAGCTAAGAAGCAATGTAAGAATGTACAACATATCTTCCCCCCTACAAACAACAAATATGAAAACCTCAAACACGTAAGAAGATAAAGCATGGAAAACAGAAAAGAGAACGTATAACACTAAGGAGGTCAAAGACCTCAAGAACTTCCAGAACAAGGAGAGAAGAATCAGGATCAAGAAGTGAAATAAGATGAAGATCCCTATAACCACCTTCCCCCCTTCAACAGACAAAAATGAAGAATCAGACCACTCTCAACTTTCCATCAATGTGGCCACCAAAGACAGAAAAAGAAAGTTCACTTTCTCAAACAAAAATTGTCCATCGCAGATATTCGCTGCATAGAAAATACAACAGTTCTGGAAGGATACCCCCGAAGAAAATATGGATCTTGACTTCTTTCAAACCAAAAGTTGGATCAGAACCAGGTGTGCAGGTTCTGGGTCTATCCTTCGGGTTAAGAGCCTCAGATTGTTTTTAGGCTTCCAAAATCCTTAAATTTCATTACACAGACTCTAGAGCTTCATGAACCACGGTCATGAACTCTGCCGGAGTTGAACCTCACTTCAATCTCTCCTGGTACAGGTTGTGGGAGTCTTGTCCCCCACCGGTCCTGGGACGACGTCTGTCCACTCCCGGTACTCCTACCCCTGTCCTGGGACATCCTATGTCCTCTCCCGGTACTCCTACCCCGGTCCTGGGACATCCTATGACCTCTCCCGGTACTTTCCAGTCCAGAGACTCTTCTGTCCCCAACCATCTTTTGGTTTAACGGGTCCTGGAATTTGCTTCATTTTTTACCAGTCTACGGACATCTTCTTGTCCCCACCCAACTCTTGGTTTAGCGGGTCCTGGAATTTGCTTCACTCTCTACCAGTCTAGGGACATCCTCCTGTCCCCACCCATCTCTTGGCTTACCGGGTCCTGGAATTTGCTTTGTTCTCTACTAGTCCAGGGACAACTTCCTGTCCCCACCCATCTCTTGGTTTATCGGATCCTGGTATTAGCTTTGCTTCCCTACCAGACCAGGGACATCTTCCTGTCCCCACCCATCACTTAGTTCAATGGGTCCTGGAATTTTATTGTCATCTCGCTTTACTTATCTTTCTTCTTTTTTTTTCTTTACAGAACCTTTATTCCTTAAACACAGGAGCCACCAACTAGGACCAGGGACAATCTGTTGTGAATGTGTTGTGGCACTGGAGCGTTCTGCCACATCAATTGTCCCCCTCAGATACTAATTATGAGATATTTAGCCATCTTTTACAACTCTACAAGTCCTGAGATAAACTTTGTAGTTGATCAGCAGAAGTTTTAGACCTGTCTCAAACGACTAGAGATTCTTTACAGTCAAGTACTGGACCTGTCAAATGCCACATTCCGTCAACCATCTCCTCGTTACACAGCACTTTTATAGCATGAGTTCTGTGCCGGTTTTGACACTTTACTAATAAAATGTACGATGCTATACCTAAACAATCCATTAGATGGCACCCTTACGAAGGATAGGAAGCCTTCAGATTCAACACGTTCATATTTCTGAAGCGATTACGAACACTTAGGCTTTTGTCCGGTCTCTGTGCTAAAGGATTTTATTTGTTTAATCACACGAAGGGCAAACAGTACAGGCTCTCTCAAAAATCAGGCACAAGTATTTAAAATACGTGCAGTCGCTTACCTTCACAATAGGAAAGTTGAATCAAAGACAACACACGATTATTGTGAGGAGAGCGCGCATGCGAGAGTTTTACTTAGCGCAAGACCGTTACCCTGCGTTGTGCTCCGGTAAATCGTTGCCATGTAAACAGAAGTCCAACTGAGAAAAAGATATGTTGTACATTCTTACATTGCTTCTTAGCTTCCTTAGTCCTTCCTCTGTGTTTCTACCTTCTTACCTAGCTGTATTCTATCTAGAGTGTTGGGATTCTAGCCCTGGCAGTTGGTCTGGTCAGCTGTGGGGTATTACTGCTCTGTGTCTTAACTTATTCTTAGTAACTTAATAAATACAACCTAACTACTAGAAGACGTGTCCTGTTACCTACTTAATTCTATTTACAACAGTGTCCCACCATGCCCAAGCGTCTGCCGAGGTGGTGAAGAAAAGCGATTTATCGTCCACCACCACCCTTAGCTTCGCTGGGAAGAGAAGGGAATATTTGATGCCCTCTCCACGGAGCTCACGCTTGAGCGACAGGAAGCTGGCCCTGAGCCTCTGGGTCTCGAACGTGTAGTCTGGAAACAGGGTGACCCTGCTATTGTCCACTTGGAAGGGCCCTGCCTCCCTTGCCCTCTGTAGCAACCAGTCCCGGTCTCTGTAATGGAGCAACTTAATCACCACCGGGCGAGGAGGCAGGCCAGGAGCTGGAGGTCAGGCCGGGACTCTATGGGCCCGCTCTAGTGAAAAGAAGGGAGAGAGTCCTTCCGGCACTACTTCAGTGCGCAGCCAGTTGTCGAGGTAGCCCAACATGTCGTCCCCCTCAGTTTTTTCCGGAAGGCCCACCAAAACGAACGTTGTTGCGCCTGCTCCTATTTTCAGCGTCCTCGGCCCTCCTCTTCAATATTTTCAGCCTGTCCAAAGCATCCGCCATCTGGCCCTTTAACGTTTTGTGATCCGGGGCCAACTCTTGCAGGAATATCTCCACGCTTTTGACCCTGTCTTTAAGCTTGTCATGGTCCGCTTTCAGGAGACCCAGGCCGGTCGCTACCTGAGCGATGTCTTGCTGCAGAGCGTCTTTAGTGGTGGCGATGGCCTCCAGTATGCGGTCCTGCATGCGTTGGAGGGAAGGGTGATCATGATCCCCTCCGTCAAGCGCTTCTGGGTCAGCCGCTCCATCCCCCTTCCCTTTCGTTTTCCCCATCTCGGCGACAGCTATCGCTGGTCCCCCGGAGCCCCGACCAATCTCCGCGTGGTCCGTCAGCTGTTCAGGACTTTGCCTTCCGGAGAGCTCTCCGGACAGTGGGGCCGGAGAGATAGAACACACGCAGGGCAGCAAGCGCTGTCCAGACCTCTCCCAGAAGGTCGGTCCGAGTCTTGGATACAAACGTCTGTGAAGGGGTCTCGAGACCTCGGTCCACACTTGGGAAGTGGCAATCACCTCAAAAAGCCGCCGCCATTTTGGGTCCTCCTCGATGAGCCTTCTTGGCCCTCCGCACAATCGCCAAATCGTCACCAAATCCAGGAAAGGGTCATCCGTGTCTTCTCATAGGGTTGAGAGAGATCCTCCGGTCCAGCAATCACCGCTGGCACTGGGACGACAGGGGTTCTGGGTCTCAAGTCACCTCCGCGCTCCGCGTCACCAGTCCAGGCCTCCGGGCGCCATCTTAGATTGAGGGCTAACGCCTCTGAGGCATCTGCTAAAGTTCGATTTTCAGGACGATAAGCAACCGTAGGTCGCCCACTTCGAGCGCCTCTGCTTCCGCGGTGCCTTCAGCCAGTAGATTCACCAATTTTCGCTGGAATTCGCGTGGATTATCAGGATGATATTTGGGATCGGGCGCCGAGCTCCGGGCTCACGCTGCCTACCTCCTCGGCATCCAAGCCACGCCCCTCATCGAATCCGAAATCATAACCCTATTAGTGGATCTTTTTAACGGGATAGTATATAAGGGAGAAACCCCGGAGTCTTGGAAAGAGACAAATATCATTATCTTTCACAAAAAGGGGAAACCCAGCGAGAATCCGGGGTCATATAGACCGATATCCCTAATTAACTCCGATACCAAGCTTTACTCCAAAATATGGGCCTCTAGAATGGGCAGGATCATTGGCGGTCTTGTCTCTCCGTGGCAGCATGGGTTTTTCCCTGGACGAGGCACTACTGATCATACAAGCAGAGCAATAGCTATATTGGACGCCCATTCTGCCACGGGGGGGGGGGAGTCGCCATGATCCTGCTCGACGCGGAGAAGGCTTTCGACCGCGTGGTTTGGAGCTATCTGTGAAACATCCTGATAGGGAGAGGTTTTGGGCAAAAAATTATCGGACCTCTGAAAGCTATGTATCTTAGTCCCGTGGCAAGAGTTACGGTCATGGGCGAGAAATCAGATACCTTCAACATTAAAAGAGGAACCCGGCAAGGATGCCCATGCTCCCCAATCCTTTTCTCCCTATATATTGACCCACTCATTCAGGCAATTCTGGGATGCCCTAGGCTAAAACCGGTGATAATAAATGGGTTTGAAAATAAAATATTAGCCTATGAGGACGATTTGGCCGTATTTACTGATGATCCCCAACAAGCAATGTCAACTTTGGTCGATTTGACAAAACAATTTGGTTCCAATTCAGGTTATCTATTGAACGAAGCAAAGACCCAGATAATTTGCACAGGGAATATAGTAAAGGCAGATTCCAGATATGTGGAAACAGCAGTATATCTGGGGGTTACAATAAAAGCTGCTGTAGAGAAAATAGTGGAAGGTAATGTCGATTCTCCAATTAACATGAAGAGAGAATCTTGATTTCATTAAAGACATACGGAGGCTAACATTATGCAAATACTTTTATTTGCTGCCCAACATGCAGCCCTTTAAAGAATATTACTACATCACAATAAAAATAGAACGTTAACACATGACAACCAGGATGAACAGGCTCCTATCTTCCTCGTGGGCTGCGATGACACAGGAGTACAGTGAAGATTTCATCGGAACAATTATTCCTTAAGATTGTTATCTGAGAAGGAACAAAAAAATATCATATAGTGAAAGAGTAAAAAATCATGTTTTCAGATATAACAAGAAAACATTTGACATTAATCAACCCAAACCTCTCAGGGAGAGGAGGGTGGGATAATGTTAGCCTCCGTATGTCTTTAATGAAATCAAGATTCTCTCTTCATGTTAATTGGAGAATCGACATTTCATTACAAGACCGGAGGCTACCATTATGCATGTTTAAAGCCATGCAAAGCTGCACCGCTAACATGTTCTATTGGTCTCAAGTAGAACTTCGAGAAGGTACTTGCATTAGACCAATCTGCAGCTTTAAGTATTTCGGGCAGAGAACCTCCAGCCCAAAAGACTTTGCTAGCCATTGCACCTCTAGAAGAGTGAGCACCAAACCTAGATAGATCTACACCTGCTTCATGCATAATCAGGCGTATCCACCTTGCTAAGGTTGCTGATGACACTGGCCTAAAAGGTCTAACAAAAGATAAAAGAAGTTGATTACATCCAGGAGGTCTAGAAACTGAAATCTTATTTTCATAACACTTCATGCAATTAACAACACATAATTTTTCACATTCATGAAAGAAGGGATAGAAGATAGATTCTGACATTGTTTTTGTTCTTTTCCAAATATCGAAATGAACACCTTCGGAAGAATAAAATCTGTAGGAAAGATCAAGAGCTTTAATATCAGACACCCTCCTGAAGGATATTAAACACAATAGGGTTGCTAATTTCATTGAAATTCTCTTAAGAGAAAGTAACTGATTAACAGGCCAGGACATGAAAAGGTTAAAAATCAGATTAACATCCCAAAGAGATTCATAGCGAGCTCTAGGAGGTCTCCTAAGTCTAATGCCCTTCATGACCCTTTTGATTAGTGGATTATTACCGATAGCAAGGTTATTAATCAAACAATGACCTGAAGAGATAGCCGACCTGTAACAATTGATGGTTCTAAAAGAAAGACCTGACTCAAAGAGATGAGCGAGGTAATTAGCTACATATTGTAAAGGACATTGAACGGGATCCAGATCCCTTTCAAGGCACCAACCAGACCACTTGTTTCATATTCCTCTGTATCTTTTTCTGGTCCCAGGGGCCCAAGATTCTTCCAGTAAGCTTTTAGCTTCCCCCGAAAGTTCAGAATATCTCCCTGAATCCCTGATATCCTCCAAACAAGAAGGTTCATTTTCCCCTCCAAGACTAAAGGATGTTCTTCTCCGTCTGGGCTTTGTAGAAGACCCGGACAACAAGGGATTAACCATGGGAAGTCTATCGCCAGTTCCATTACACTGGGGAACCATACTTGGGATTTCCAAAAAGGAGTCACCAGAATTATATTGCATGATTCGAGTCTCACTTTCCACAACAATCTCTGAATCATTGAGAAGGGAGGGAAGGCGTAACAGCCCTTCGTCCCTTCCCAAGGTTGGAGAAAGGCATCTACTCCTGACGCGTTTGG
This sequence comes from Lissotriton vulgaris, assembly GCF_964263255.1. Lineage (NCBI taxonomy): Eukaryota > Metazoa > Chordata > Amphibia > Caudata > Salamandridae > Lissotriton > Lissotriton vulgaris. The sequence goes on from NW_028245371.1 coordinate 191,006, forward strand.
GTCTGGCCTCCAGCTGAAGTATTTCTGAACTTGGTTCGTCAACCGGCTGGCAAATAAATCTAACAGGATTGGGCCCCAAACTTCTTGAATTAGATGAAAGAATCTGGGATTCAGCATCCAATCGCTGGAATCGTGAAGGAAACGTGAATTCCAGTCTGCTCTCAGATTCAAGGAACCGGGAATGAAATCTGCTCTGAGGGAGATTTTGTGCTCCCAACAGAAATACCAAATTTTCTTTGCGATATCCGAGAGATTTTTGGATTTCGCGCCACCCAAACGATTTATGTAAGAGACGGCAGAAAAATTGTCCAAACGGATTAAAGTATTGGAGTTCTTCAGAAGTTCTTTGAAACTCATAAGGGCATTTAAAGCTGCCAACATTTCTAAAGAGTTTATGTGGAGGGATTGTTCTGAAAAAGACCATTTCCCACCGGTTTCTAAGTTGTTCAGACGAGCACCCCAACCACGGTTGCTCGCGTCTGATTCTAGGGTAAAATCTGGTAAGTTTCCAAATATAGCTTTTCCATTCCAAGCTTGGAGATTGTTTAACCACCAACGCAGATCTTCCCGAGCATCCTCCGAAAGGGGAAGGGAATCTTCGTACCAGAGACCCTTCCTCAAGCCTTGAGCTTTCAATCTCTGCAAGCCCCTGTAATGAAGTGGGCCCGGAGAAATTGCTTGTATAGAAGACGAAAGGAGACCCAAAACCCTCGCTAGGTCTTTCAGGCGGATAATATCTTTTGAAAGAACATAGGAGACGTGTTTCCTGATCTTGGTAACCTTCTGATGGGGAAGGATCAGGTTGGATAGAATAGTATTGACTTTGAAACCCAAGAATTCTATTTCTTGAGTTGGGGTTAAAATAGATTTTTCCAGATTTATGATAAAACCCAAGTCTCGAAGGAGGGTCATAGTGATATCTAAATGTTTTAAAATTTCTTTCTTGTCCTGAGACATGATGAGGATATCGTCTAAATAGATTATAAGACGAATCCCCCTTTCCCTTAGGTAACTGACCACCGGACAAAGAACCTTGGTGAAGCACCAAGGGGCAGAAGATAGACCGAAGGGAAGGCATTGGAACTGATAGAGAGTTCCTTTCCAAGTAAATCGGAGATATCTGCGACACTCTTCGTGCATGGGAATGGTGAAATAGGCATCTTTTAGGTCCAATTTCACTAGCCAGTCTTTGGTCTGAAGAATGTCCCTCAAAAGATGGATACCTTCCATCTTGAAATGTCTGTAGATTAGAAAATTGTTTAAATTTTTTAAATTTATAACAGGTCGCCAACCCTTGTCTTTCTTTTTGACTAGAAAGATAGAACTTAGAAAGCTTTTTGTTAACTCTGACAGTGGAATTTTTACAATAGCCCCTTTTTCTAACATTTGGGAGATCTCCGTCTCTATTAACTTCGAATTGTCCTTGTCTAAAACAAGTTCTCTGGGAGCTTTTTCCTGAAAGGGTCTTTCCCAAAATTCTATTTTGAATCCCACAACAGTTTCTAAAACCCATGGATCTTGAGTGACTCGAAGCCAATTCTTTTCGAAGTGTCTCAATCTTCCTGCCACTTTTAAGGGGATAGAAGGGGTTGAGCTTACCGTAGTTTCCTTGATTGGATGATCGAGGTCTGCCGCCACGGGATCTAGGGCCTCTTCCTCTTTGTGGATAGAAATTTGAGTTTCCACGGAAGCTTCTATAAGGGCGATAGCCTCTGTTGTCTTGATAAAATTGGGACCGAAATGAGGAGCGGCTGGCAGATTGTCCCCTTCTGTCAGCCCTTCCAAAAAGTGATCGAGTGCCGAAGACTCTACGCATATTTGATTGTGCCCTACTAAAGGCATTGAAAGTGGAGACATACTTCCCAAGTGTCTTAACGAAGTTATCTCCGAATAGGAGGCCTTTGGTGTTGGACATATCTTCACTGGCCGAGAGGTCAGCCAGTTTCGGGTTCATTCTAAGAAGAACAGCCTTTCTACGTTCGGAGATTAGGTTTGCGTTAGCATTGCCAATAAGGCAAATAGCACGTTGTGACCATCCTCGAAGTATTTCAATGTCTACAGGTGAGTCATTAGCTTTGGCTTCCTCAGTGATATCCAAAATTTTTGAAAGTGGACCCATTACATCCAGAAGCTTATCTTGTGCTTGTTTTAGGCACCTTTCGATTCCTTTTCTGGGATCCCTTCCTGATTTGAACAGAAAGGTGATTAGGTCAGGATCAAGGTTAGGAGTATTACAAATCTTGTCCTCGGAGGAGGGACGAGGGCATTCATTCCTTAAAAGATTGCGAGTATTAATATCAAGGGGTTTTCTAACCCACTGTGATAGGTATTTGGCAACATGATCCATAGGCCACCATTCAGTGCTACGGGGGTGGCGGATTGTAGTGGGATTAAACATTTCCCTGCCAAATGGGTCTTTGACTGAGGTGGAAGTAGAGGGAGTTTGTAGATCTTCATCAATATCCTCAAATGAATCTTGAGGGCCAAAAATAAATTCGTCAGAATTATCATAGTCTGTTGATTGAGTTTCGTAATAATCATCCAAATCATTTGTCCCGTAGAGGGTACCGCCTTCTATTGTGCCGCTAGGGACACCTCTTCTCCCTGCCTCAAGTAATCGAGGTCTGTCTATTGTGTCGCAAAGGGCACCAATCAATTTTGTGGCGCAAGGGCCACCATTCTCATGTGTATTGTTGGTATCAATACAATAATTTTTCTTTTGGAGTTTTTTTCCCTTTTTTTGCCCTGCAGAAGTTGAAGGGGATTCCCCATCCGAGAGTGAGAAATAATTCTCCTCTGAGGGTGAAACTCTCTTCCTTTTAGCAAGGGCAGCTTCGACAGCTTCCTTGATGGAAGACCTAAATTCCTCTCTAAAGAGGTCTTTAATATTGTCAGATAAGGGAGCATTTGTAGTATTGATGCTGTTATCCATAATAACAGTATCAGGGGTGAGTATTTCAGGTAGATTAGGGATTAATTAAACGTGGGAATTCACTTATCTCAAAAAGGTGTTTGTCCGATTTTCTTTGAGGCCAGTAGATGGCGATCTTGTTTAATTTTCCCCTTCTATTGATATTACTATTTGCGTTTGTTTGTTGAAATAAATCTGTTAATTTCTTCGTGAGGCTCGTCTCTCCGTCTCCTTTACACTGTTGACAAGGTAACTATGGAGATCGGGAGAGACACGAGCGTAGAGGCACGAGATTGTTTATAAATGCGTTTTGATTGGAGAAGCGAGCGCAAAGGAGCGAGGCTGTTTAAAGGCGTTTGAAGCGTTTCTTGCGTCCCCGGCTGTGTTGCTAGGGGACGCGTGAAGCAGGGGCGTAAGGATCTTTCGTCATCATTGCGTCTCCGCGTCTCCTAGCTAGTTGCTAGGGGACGCGTGAGGCTTAAAGGATTACAAGGGATAGAGCTTTCCTCGCGTCTCCATGTTGCTAAGAGACGCGGGGGTTTGTCAGAAAAAAATATATATCGGCGATTCGTTTCCTTTTGTCTAATTTCTCTACATCCCCTTTTTTATTTTTATTTTTTTAAACAAGATATAGGTATAAAATCATTAGGGTGTTATTGTTGAAACAAGCAACTACATTTGCGAAGAACAAGCCGATACTTACCATAAATTATTAGAATAGTTACCAAACTAGACATTTAAAACCGATCGTATTGAAAGGAAAGCAGAGGTGAAGGCTAATCCCGACCATAAATTGGACTGGGAAATATAATAAGAAGGGAAAAGTTTTAAATAATATAATACAGATTCCTTATGACAATTGAAGAAATAAGTAGATAATCAATAGTAGTAGGTAACATATAATTATACATCCAGAATATATTAAAAACATCTATAATAAAGTCAAGATGGTATGCTAGAGAAGTTGTACTTATCTGTGTCAGAGCAGCGAACAAAAGAGGAAGATAGGAGCCTGTTCATCCTGGTTGTCATGTGTTAACGTTCTATTTTTATTGTGATGTAGTAATATTCTTTAAAGGGCTGCATGTTGGGCAGCAAATAAAAGTATTTGCATAATGGTAGCCTCCGGTCTTGTAATGAAATTATTTACCACTTATAAAATCAATAGAGACTGACCTAAAAAGATGGGATGGACTGCACCTCTCTTTGATTGGCAGGATAAATGCAGTCAAGATGTCGATGTTTCCGAAGCTTTTATATCTTTTTAGGGCCATACCACTATTTATTGAGGAAAAAATAATGTCAAAACTGGAATCTGTCATCATCAAATTTATTTGGCAATATGGCAAAGTAAGAAGGTCAACAAAGTCTTCTATCTCTCCCGCGGGAAAGGGGGGGCTTGGATCTCCCCAACTTAAGATTATACCACTGGACCTGTCTTTTAATACAAATGACGACACTTTTTCAATCAGACGTCCATACCAACAATGTTAGATCGGAAGCATATCAACTCCCCTCTATCTATGAATTATTATTGGGAAGAAAGGCGACGGGTACCATGTTATGCGAAGTAGATCGCAGATTCTACAAAAAAGCAAGATACAAGATTATTGATAGTGCTTGGAGGGTATGGAAGGCTAGTAGTAAACTGTGCAATATCCCTAAAATGAATGCTTATATCCACATCTATAGATTAAGCCTCTTTTCAAGGCTTGGGATTGAAAGGGCCTTGAAAATATGGAGGGAGTTCGGCATTAAGGCACTACGAGATATAATGAATGCAGAAGGGTATATAAGTTTCGAGGCATTACAAAGGAGGTATGGTATTCCAGACAATCACTGGTTTGCCTATACCCAGGTTGACCGCTCCCTGAAGGCCATTAAACCACAGCCGCCTCCCCCAGAAAATAGTCCCCTCTTGGATGCATTGTCTAATGGATGCAATAAAATTAAGCCTATATACAACATCTTTCGTGCAGAGATCCAAGATGATGTTGATAAAACAGAGGTTGCATGGTCCAATAAACTAGGGAACCCGAATGTAGATGTTGACTTGGCCATAGCATTGAATAAAAGAATATTTAGAGCCACAAACTTAAGAGCTCAACACTATAAAACGGTGTTCAATTTATACTATACCCCGGCGAAATTATACACTTGGGGGGCCAGAGCGGATGATAACTGCCCAAGATGTGGGGGGGGGGGACAAGCAGACCTTCTACATATGTTCTTCTCTTGCACTCTCTTGACTGCAGTGAAGAAAGAGATCGAAAGATTATGGGAGGGGCTGCTAGGTCATAAGATCGATCTATCCCCTACCCTGATGATCTTGGGCACAGATTCGAATTTAAATTTGGGCAAGGAAGAAGAAGCATTGGTGTTTATTTCTGTAGCCGTCCTAAGGATCCTGATCTCTGCGGGGTGGAAGGATACTGTTGCACCATCTTTTCAAATGTGGTTATCCAGGTTCCTTGGTATATATAATATTGAGATCTGCCTATATGAATATAAGAGGGGGAAAGTACGGGACTTTGGAAGAAGGTTCTGGGCCCCGGTAACTAAATGGAGGGAGACTTACGCAAAAGATGCTTAAATTGCTACTCTGTATATTCTGCTGCTTTTAACATTGGAAATATAATCATGCACCCTGTCTCCCCCTTTTATATATATACTGACGGTTTTATATGAGCTTTCTATTTCAGAGGTCTTAATTATTTATCTAAGGTACGTTTGGATTGAGTATTTATCTTTTGTATTTAATGAACATGTGAATTATGTATTAAGCCTGTGTTCTGAATGATCATTGTATGTACTTTTAAAATCTTCTGTGATGTATTTTGACGGCAAATAAAAAAAAAAAAAAAAAAAGACAATGTGGGGTTCTTTGACATCAGATGGGTGCCAAGGACATAAATCTGCCCCCTAGGCACCAATCATCATAGGAGAGGGGGTTTTGCAAAGGGGACAATGTCTCTTTTCCTGCACTACCTTGCGTAGAGTAGAGTGGCGCAGACTGAAGTAGGGTAGAATGAAATGGGTTAATGTAGAGAAGCAATGAATATAGTGGTGTACAGTACAGTGACATAGAGTGAAGTGGAGTAGATTGGCATAGAGTACAGTGGCATAGAGTGAAGTGGAGTAGATTGGCATAGAGTACAGTGGCATAGAGTGAAGTGGGATAGAGTAGAGTGGTGAGCAGTAGAGTAGCACAGAGTGCTGTGGTGCAGAATAGAGTAATGTACAGTAGAGTGGTGCTGAGTAAAGTGGGAAAAAGCGAGGTGGGGCAGAGTGATATTGGGTAGAGTACAGTGACATAGAGTAGAGTGGAAATGAACAGGGTTGCATATAGTGAAGTGGGGAAGCATTTATTGGAGTAGAGCAGAGTGTTGTAGAGTGGTGTGGCACAGAATGATGTGGGCTGTAGTGATGTGGGGTAGACTGAAGTCGAGAGAATGAAGTGGGGTAGAGTAGAGTGGCATATAGTACAGTGGCATAGAGCGGAAGGGGTAGAGTGAAGTGGGGTAGTGTAGAGTGGCATACAGTAGAGTAGCACAGAGTGCAGTGGTGAAGAGTAGAGTAATCTACAGTAGAGTGGTGTTGAGTAAAGTGGGAAAAAGCGAGATGGGTCTGACTGACATTGGGTAGAGTACAGTGGCGTAGAGTAGAGTGGCATAAAATGAAGTGTGTTTAGTAAAGTAGGGCACGGAGAAGTGTGGTAGAGTAGAGGTGCATATAGTGAAATTGGGTAGAGTGAAGTGGGGAAAGTGATGTTGGGGACTGTGAAGAGGAGAAGAGTACAGTGGCTTAGAGTGAAATGCGGTAGAGTGAAGTGCGGTAGAATAGAGTGACATGATGTAGAGTAGCTTAACATAGAGTTGCGTAAAGTGAAGTGGGTTAGAGTGAAGTGGGTATAGTGGAATGGAGTGGAGTAGAGTAGCAAATAGTGGAGTGGAGTTCAGTGTATTTGACTGGCATACAGTAGAGTGGAAGACAGTAGAGTGGCGCAGAGAAGAGTGGTGAACAGTAGAGTGAGATCGAGTGAAGTGGGGTGGAGCGAAGTGGGGTGGAGTGAAGTAGGGCAGAGTTATGTGGCATAGAGTAGAGTGATATAACGTGGAGATACGAAAATTGAAGTGGGGTACAGTGAAGTGGGGTAGATTATAGTGGTGTAGAGTAGAGTGGCTTAGAATGAAGTGTGGCAGAGTGAAGTGCGGTAGAGTAGAGTGGCATGGAGTAAAGTAGTTAAGTGTAGAGTTGCGTAAAGTGAGGGGCGTACAGTGAAGTAAGTATAGTGAAGTGAGGTAGACTAGACTGGCATAGAGCAGAGTGGAGTAGAGTGAAATAGGTAGATTGAAGTGGTGTAGAATATAGTGGATTACAGTAGAGTGGCGTTGAGTTCAGTGGCGTAGAGTGCAATGAGATGGACTGCAGTATTGTAGAGTACTGAGATGTAGAGTTAGGTGGGGTTTAGTGTAGTGGAGGAGGAGAGAGAAACAGTGTAGAGTGGAGTGCATAGAGTAGGTGGCATAGAGTGAAGTGGGGTAGAGTGAGGTGGTGTAGACTAGAGTAGTGAGCAGTGGGGTAAAATACAGTGATGTAGAATAGAGTGGAGTAGAGAAGCAAAGAATGGAGTGGAGCACGGTGTATTGGACTGGCATACAGTAGAGTGGAACACAGTGGAGTGGTGCAGAGAACAGTGGTGAATAGTAGAGTGAGATCGAGTGAAGTGGGGCAGAGCGAAGTGGGGTGGTTTGAAGTAGTGCAGAGTTGTGTGGTATAGAGTAGAGTGACATAAAGTGGAGATATACAAGCAGACCGATCAGCACTATTACACAATGTCTTGTTGCACAAAAGAAACTCTATTTTCTCATTATTAGTTCTACAAATGCATGTTTTCTTGTTCAAAGCTTTGACAAATTGTACTAAAGCTAAACTGACTATGGAAAACCATGCATTAAATATGCACTTGATCGATTCGAAAAGGAAAATATGGGAAGCGGGAAGTGACAGTTGTACGTTTCGTCACAATCACTGCCACCAGATGGCAGCAGAGAACAATGACAGTGTGCATGTCCCTAAAGTGCAAAGGTCCGCCATAGATGCTGCCATTGGCTGTGACTAATCAGAGTGACAGGTCACAGCAGGACACTGAGAAACAGTGTGAGCAATGGTCCTGTGCATTGAGGGGTCTGTGGTTCAGCTCATCACAATCAGTATGATGTATTAATTATTCATCAATATAGATTTTGGAAAAAATACAAATTCCTCATTGAAGTGTGTTGAGGGACCGTGGGCCATATTATTAAGAAAGGGCGATATATTATCACCGCTTTTATCGGCAGGAAACTGCATCTAAAGCGGCGATACTAGGCTTGATAATATGCCCTTCTGAATTCCCATAGAAGCAAGGTTAACACAATCAGGGTCTGGATCTCAATGCTCTCCTTGTCAAGAGATTCATCT